>NW_022196754.1:0-164007 GCF_008641045.1 Pistacia vera | reverse complement strand
TTCGACCCTACACTTGGATCGGTAGCAAAACATTCGTCGACAAATTTGGAGGAGCCTCCAACGTGCGTTTGTTTCTTTTAAACTCATGTTGAATATTTATGCAGACTTTATTTAATATAAATTGTAAAATCATACCCTTGATCTTGGCTCATGTAAACGATCCCTGAGTTATATTATTTTTGTTTCCGCTGCGTATACGGGACCGTTTACTAACAACTTCTACCACGGAAGCCAAATATATGTCAACAGTGAGTTGTTGTGCACAACTTCTATGGATGAAGCAACAACTTGAAGATTTTGGTTTTATCATGCATAGCATTCCTATTCAATATGATAATACAAGTACTATAAATTTGTCTAAAAATCTTGTGCATCATTCTAAAACAAAGCACATAGACATTAGACACCATTTCCTATGTGATCATGTTAGCAAGGGTGATATTGTGCTTGAATTTGTTGATACTAGTGAAGAGTAAGAGATGGCGAGAAAGTATGAGAAAATAGAAAAGAAAATTTTCTGAAAAGTACAATCTGTATTTCTTAGTAATGAATTAGTTACATAGTAGCTTTTATACAAAGTAGCTGAGCTGGAGTGGAAGCTAGAGTGGAGTCAACACATCAACTCTCTTTAGTGAACAAGTCAACTTATACACAAATATAAAGCACTCAACACTTAACTATTTCATATCCTAACATTCTCTCTTAAATCAAACTTCTGTAGACTTTTCAATAATTCTCTGACCAACTTTAATACTAACATTCCCTCTAAAGTTGAACCTTTTTATTCTTCAGAAACTCATCAACATCCCTGATCAACTTCAATACTAACATTCCCTCTGAAGTTGAACCTCTTTGTTTTGCAGAAACTCATCATCATTTCCCTTAAATCAAACTTTCATGAAAAGTTCCCATGTATCAGTTGATAACTCCATTACTTTGGCAATTTGCACTAGCACTACTAACACTTCAGCACATACTTGGCTTTATAACAGTAGCATCAAATTAAAACCAGCACTACTAACACTCCAGCTAAGTGAGACTTATTCCAGCAATAAACTAAACATCATTTGCATTAAATCATGATATTTCAGCAAAACAAAATCATAGCAGCAATAACACTTCCATGTTCCAGTTACTTACTAAACGAGCTTATGCTGGGTCGGATAATCGGTTGAGTCGAGCTGGTTCTAGATCGAGTTATAACCTCACAATTCCCCGAGCTTGAAGGAAAAATCACACACACACACACCATCTGCCCCTTAGGGTTTAGTGTTCATTTCGAGCTTCGAAGACTATTGTTTGATTTGATATCAACCTCAGTATTCATCGATAGGGCACTAAATGCAGATTCAGTCGAGCTTCACGAGTCAGACTCATCCCCAGTCGAAGTACTAAACATTTAACCTTTTCTCTTTTGTAATATTCTTGACAAACTTGGAATTTGAAAAGAAAAGGTGTTTGTGTAAATTCCATGCGGTCGTGTTGCATTAAATACGGCAGCCTTTGGCAGTTACTTTTTGTCATGTGTGGGTGACTACAACTATTAACGTGCGAAGTTGAGGCGATGTGCGGTGACGATTATGATTATGGCAGTCTGACGGTTGATCGTCCCTCACAGATGATTGACACGTGGCCACGTCCGAGGGTCGAGATTGTCAACGAATAGAAGGTTGAGATTCACTATAGATCGATGGTTATGATCGAACTTGCCCTTTCGTCTGCCATGTAAACCACTATAAAGAAGGCGAACTCGTCAAAAAGCCTTCACACTTTGCAAAAGTTCCTAAGCTTCTTTGCTTATTTTGTTGCTGCTCCCTCATCTTCACGGTGCTTTCCCAGCAAGTTCATCTCATCTTTCATTTTGGTAAGACTTATTTTCCCTCATTTACTTGTTTTTACAACTTTTTGTGGTTAAAGGCAGCCATTGTTGTGACCACATTAGGCTTCTTAGGGCTTTGCTAGGGTTTTTTAAGTGGTCTCTAGCAGTCATAGGTTTAAGGAGGGTTTATGGTGGTGGTTGCTGGAACCCTGGTAGGTCATGTATGTTTGTTGTTTGACGCGAGCTACCTTGGGTGCTTGAACTAAAAGCAAAGTGTGGGTAGGTCGCCGAGTTTTTCGAGCTCTGACACATATTTGCTTCTGTTTTAAGGATAAAGGCAAGCTATCATCATGTCTTCTTCGAGCAGTCATACCTTTGATCATATATTTGATTCTCCGATGGGCTCGACAATTCTTGGGGGCATAATCCTTGAGGTTTTTGATGATATCATTGCATAGAGTTTAGACCCTGATGCGAAAGGCTCTTCTGACCACACCTCATAGGTTGCGCAAGGAACCACAATCCTCAATTGATGCCGAGGATCTAAAGCGCATAAATGAGACTTATGTTACGTGGCAGTCTTTGAGTCCTTTCTGAGGTGCGGACTGTCTATTCTTGCCTACCATTTCATCGACAATGTTTTGAGATGATTCAACATCGTCCTTCTTTAGTTGTTTGCGAATTCATACATCATAATCATAGGTTTGTACATAGCATACCAGATAGTTGAGTTGGGCGAGCCATTAGTTGAAGAGCTCGTCTATTTGTATAGATTAAAAAAGGGTCAAGACCAGACATACTACCTCTCCAAGGTGAGAAAGGTACATTTTAATAGTCTGGTCGACGTTTCAAAGAAGGTCCCATATTGGGACTCTCGGTTTTTCTATTATAAGGCTGGGGAGACCGATGTTTTTGCTTCGAAAGCTAGTAAGACTTTGACCCCCAGTGTGTGCGAAGAGTGTTTTCAAGCTCGACTGTCAGGCTGATTGAATTTCATTATTTTGCAGTAAATGTCGAGTAGAATTTTCACCTCGCGATGAGCTTATAGATGCTTCAACGCTTTAACAACCTCTTCGACAAGGAGTGCAATGTCAACGAGATTATCTTGCTCCCTCGGTTAAGGACATATGACTTTTGTGCGGACAATGCCAATTTCAACACCATCCTTGAAAAAGGTAAAGTGTTTACTTGCTCTTTTTTTTGTGTGTAGGTCCCTGATTGTTTACTTCTCCTTTCATAGAAATATGAGCTGAGAAAGCAAAGGGCCTGAAGAACAAAACGGTAGTGCCCGAGGCTGCCAAGAAATCATCGGTTGCTCTAGCGAAGAAGCAGCATACGGATACTACAGGAATGGTTAGGCAGGGTGTCTCATACCCATCCCTTAAGTGAAGCGGTGGCAAGCTTGGGGAAGGCCCAAGTGCTAAGAAGCCTACGATTGCCCCCAGGGCAGTCGAAGGGAAAGGTGTCTTCGAGCCTCAAGAGAGGTTAGTGAAGAAAACTTTCAAGCCAACTGGAGGCTCAGGGAAGGAGAAGGCGCTTAAGCAGCATGATAGCTCGAGCAAGAAAAAGTCGACTAAGCCGTAAGGGGGCTTTGGAAAACAAAAGGTTGCCAAGCAACAAGGTGGCTCGGGCAAGAATGTCGTAAAGTAAGTTGGTGGCCCGAAGAAGTCCACAACCAAGAAGAAGTTTGTTCCCATGGGCGAAGCTGTCATTCCTATGGGAAGCAAATCAAGCTCGCCTCAACAGGGAGGCAAATTTACAGAGGATGCAGCTTGAGCTATGCTCAATGCGCTGATGCCTCAGTAGTCAGGGACGCCATCATCCCATGAACTTACGCGAGCATTAGGTACGCATTCCCTCCACAACTGTTGGCTTGAGTAAGCAGCTACGTGACCAAGGTATCAGTAGTTCGCCCCCTCTTCATTTTTTATATACGCTTTTCTTTATTCCTCGTTGACTTTTATTTTTTCCTTTTTAGGCTTGTGTGGCAAGCATGCTTTTTTATGATGAGTGTTACCCCACATTGGAGGGCACTCACAAGGGATGGGAGGAAGCAGAAACACTTAAGGAGGATGCCTTGGCTAGGGCCGAGGTAGCAGAGAAGGAGAAGGACTCGAAACAGGCCGACCTTGAACGACTTAAGGAGGAAATGGCAGCCTTCGGTGTAAGGAAAGGGTATTCCTTGACAAGATTCAAGCGAGTGAGATCGCTTGGGTAAAGGCTGAATTCAAAACGGTCGAGGTTGAAAAGAGTTTGGCACAACAGCGAGGTGCCAATAATAAGCTAAACTCCGAGCTCACCTCGGCTTAAAAAATTGCCTCGGATTGGGAGGCAAAGTTCAAACAGGTCTCACTTGATCTTGTCTAGGAGGCAGAAGGTCAACAAAAGGTCAAGGCTAGTACTAAGCAACTTAGGCTCAAAATCGGGGAATTGAACGAGGCTGTCATGAACCGAGCTTGGGAGACGTCAGTCTTCCTTGTGCAGAAATTGTGGGAAGCTTATCCCTCGATCGACTTCTCTTTTCTTCTACATGCTTATTAGAAGGACGTTGACAAGATGAGGACTGAGGCTCAAAGGATGGTCTATGTTTACTAGGACGACTCCGAGCCCGACGGTGAGGGCGAGGAGGAAGTCAGGGAGGGAGAGGAAAATGCAGGAGTTAAACAAGAGGTCAAGGATCCGGCTCCCCTGGCTACACTCCCACCTATTGCTATCAACCTTCCTCTCGCCAAGGCTCCAAAGGATGTCTCGACTTCCAACCCTAAAGAGGCTTCCAAAACTCCCACTGTCGATGATCCCTTTGCCCAGATTGGTGACGATCTCCCTAATCCTATTGGCGACAATGCCCTCGCCCCTCCAACTGCTTAGAATTTTTTTTTTTTTATCTTTTTTTTTTCTAGTTTAGTTTGTAACTAAACTTTACCATTCATGAAAGATATTTTTAGCTTATATCTGTCGACCAATTTCTTAATTTTTGTAGAGTCACTTTGATTGTCCTAATTAGACTTATCATAAACAATTCAAATTTTCTCCAAGTTACGCTTAGCTCATTTTTTGATAAACTTTTTTGAATGCATACAAGTAAATCTTGTGCAACAACTCTAAGCTTGGACTGATTGCCCGTCTAGAGTTTTAGTCGCTGGCTTATGACCGATTTTCCTTCGACATGTTTTACTTGAATTTTCCCAAGTGTAACTTTGTCGGTTCGGGAAATTTCACCCTTAATGAATTGAATTTTGGTGTGGCTTATCGAGCTAAACTGCCTTTTTTCGAACTCTTGACTTTGATCACGTGGGTTGCGATTCTGAAACAATAGATGATAAATGATAAACAATAAATACACAAAAATTTATGAACAAAGAAAACTTTATGAATAATACCTCTTTTATTGATAGAATTTTGGCCATAAATGACTTTACAATGAATATAGGAGAGAAAATAAAGCGTGATTGGAACCCGAGATGCTTATTGGTAATAACTTTGTAAATGCTCTACATTCCATGCTTGCAGTACGACTTCACCATTGAGGTGTTTTAATTGGAAGGTTCCTAATGCAAGCTTTTCGGAGATCCTAAATGGACCTTCCCATTTGGGCCTAAGTGCCCCCAAGTTCGGGTTTTGTGTACCCTGGACAACCTTTTTAAAGACTAGGTTGCCCACTTCAAAGTCTCTATTCTTGACCTTGGAATTGAAGTATCATCTAACTTGTTACTGGTATGAGGCAAGCCTTAGTTGAGACTTGGTTTGGTGTTGTTCAATTAGGTCTAGCCTTAGTTGGAAAAGATCTTTGTTTGTTTTTTCATTGAATACTTCATTTCGAAAGAACTAATCCCTACTTTAACTAGGGCATTGCTTCACACCCGTATGATAGAGAGAATTGGGTTTCACCTATCGAGCTTCTGGCTATCATTCTATAAGACCATAAGGCCTTGGCAATTCCTCGGCCCATCTTCCCTTCAGGGCGTCGAGCTTCTTCTTAATGGTGTGCTTGATTATTTGTTCACAGCCTCAATTGGCCATTAGCTTGAGGCCAATAAACAGCGACAAAGCTTTTCTTGATTCCCAGCCGTTCGCAGAAAGATCTAAAATCCTTACTATCGAATTGTTTCCCATTGTCGGTTATTATTGTATAGGAAATTCTGAATCTACAAATGATGTTCTTGTAGATGAAATCCTTCAATTTGTTCGATGTGATGGCAACCAAAGGCTTGGCTTCTACCCACTTTATAAAGTAGTCCACATCAACCATTGTGAACTTAACTCCCCTTTTTCCTTGAGGCAAAGGGTCTATCAAGTCGATTCTCAAATTGCAAATGGCTAAGGGCTTGTCAAAGTAGTTAACTCTTGGGGTAGAGCTCATAGAACATAGTCAAATCTCTGGCATTTGTCGCATCTGCACACATAGTCTGCTGCATTGTCAAAAACTGTTGGTCAGTAATAGCCTTGACAAAGCACCTTGTATGCTAGAGATCTGCCCCCTACATGGTTCCCGTAGATGCCTTCATGGATCTCTCTCAAAACATACTTTACGTCTTCATGGTCAACACACCGCAAGAGCGATGAATTGTATCCACACTTATACAGTTTGTCATTGATGAGTGTGTATAGAGCTGATTTTACTCGGAGTGTTTTGGCTTCATTTCTTTCTTAAGGCACTATTCCATCTCTTTGGTAGGTAATTATTGCATCCATCACACTGTATCTCTACCCTGTTACTAAGATTGGTTCCTGTGGAGCGAGGATGCTTGGACTTGAGAGGAATTTAATAGGTATCGATTCTGTCTTCTCTTGGCTCATTATAGAGGCTAGGCGAGCTAGAGCGTCAGCCATTGAATTCTTCTCCCTTGGGATTTGAAGAATAGTGAAGTACTTGGACTATTCAAGCTTGAATTTCACTTACCAAAGATAGGATGTCATTCTATCATCCTTTGCTTGATATTCCTTGGTAATTTGATAGACTTGCCCCCATTTCCTTGGTGAGGCAGATCCCTTCGAGCAATGTCTCATACTCAGCCTTGTTATTAGAGGTGGCAAACCTAAATCTTACTACGGCTCTGATCAGGTTTCCTTTGGGACTTTCGGGCAAGAGCCCAACTCTTGCCCCCTTTTCATTTGAGGACTTGTCTACTTATAGACTCCATTGCCATGGATCATCAAGCTTGGGTTTCTACTGTTCGCTTATCTCTAAGGTGCTTGCCCTTGGCAGGTTTACTTCTCCCTCGAGGTGATAGGAGAATTATAAAATAAAGTCTACCAAAGCCTGACCTTTTATAGCTATTCTCAAGATGTACTTGATATTATGTTGACTCATTTCCATCGTCCACTAAATCAATCTGCCCGATGCCTTGGGCTTCTGCACTATCTTTCGCAATGAAAAGTTTGTGAGCACATGTATGGAGTGCGCCTAAAAATAGGGTCGCAATTTTTGAGCGACGTTGACAAGTGCATAGATGAGTTTTTTCATCTCGGGGTATCTTGTCTCTATGTCGAGCAAACTTTTGCTTACATAATACACCGTACCAAAGTTGCGTTAATCATGGACTTAGATACTGACAAATATAACAGTAGTAGCTCACCTTGGACAGGCTTTGATAACAAAGGTGGCTGCCCCAGATGTTTCTTCAATTCCTGGAAGGTTGTCTCACACTCTTTTGTCCATTTGAAACCTTTTTCCCCCTTCAAGGTCTCAAAGAATGGTAAACACTTTTTTGTGGCTTGGGAAACAAACTTGCTAAATGCAACCACATGCCCTATTAAGCTTTGAACCTGTCTTATGTTGGTCAGGCTTTTCATGTCCAAAAGGGCTTGAATCTTTTCTAGGTTGGCTTTGACACCTAACTGATTGACTAGGAAACCTAGAAACTTTCCCAAGCTTACTCCAAAAGCACACTTTTGAGGATTGAGTTTCATTCTATATTTTCTGAGGATGTTAAACATTTCCCCTAGGTGCTCAATATGGCTTTTGGCGACCTTCGATTTGACAAGCATATCATCAATGTACACCTCCATTGTCTTGCTGATTTGCTCGGTGAACATCTTATTCACCAAACTTTAGTAAGTCGCCCTAGCGTTCTTTAAGCCAAACGGCATAACCTTGTAACAATAAATACCCCATTCAGTAATAAATGAGGTGTGTTCTTCATCGGGCTGATACATCAAGATTTGGTTATATCCTAATTATGCATCCATGACGCTAAGTAGTGTGTTCCCAACTGTCCCATCTACTAACTTGTCGATCCTGGGCAACGAAAAGCTGTATTTGGGACAGACTTTATTCAAATCTGTGAAGTCGACACAAGTTCACCACTTGCCATTCGACTTTTTCACCAAGACTGAGTTGGTGAGCTAGTCTGAGTATTTCACTTTCTTGATGAAGTTGATGTTTAAGAGCTTGTCAACTTCATCTTTGAGAGCTTTGGACTGTTTTGCATCCATAGGTTTCATTTTTTGTCTGATTGGTTGAGCTTTTGGGTTGACATTCAATTGGTGGCACATTACCTCGGGGCTAATCCCTACCACATCTGCATGAACCCAGGTGAATACGTCGAGGTTTTTCTTTAGGAATCCCACTAGATGATTTGCTAGCTCGTCGGTCAGACTGCTGCCAATTTTCAGCACACGAGTTGGGTCTTGCTCTTTAACAAATACTTCTTACAGCTTTTTTGTTGGCCCTGTCGCGGGCTTTTCCTTATAGATGTGAGAATTTATGGTGTCCTCTAAGGGTCTGAGGTTTGGCTCAAACTCTACGATGACCATGGTTCCAAGAGTGGCCATTTTAGTATAGCATTAATGGCCCGGTTGTAACATTTTCGAGATTCTTTTCTACAGCTTCTAATCGTCGCAACCTCGCCTGGAGTTGGGAACCTCATTGCCTGGCAGTGCAATGAAGTGACTGCACTCATATCATCCAAGATCGGTCTTCCAATGATGACATTATAGGTGGTCGGGTAGTCCACTACTAAGAATTCTGCCATCACTGTTCTGATCTTGGGTTTTGTCCCCAGAGTCATGGGCAGGTCGATCATTGCCTTAAGGACTAGGCTGTACCCGGTGAATCCATAGAGTGGCGATGGACACCTCCTTAAGTCTCTCTCCGTGATTCTCAGAAAGCCGCCAAGAAAATGATGTTCGCTGCACTGCCATAGTTGACTATCAACCTTAGTACTCTAGCATTGCCGATCCTGGCTACGATTATAATCGCATTATGATTGTGACGAGGAGATTCTTCACATTCTTCCACTATGAATCCTATCATCTCGCTCTCTTGTCTGGGCTGCTTTGCTGGCTTCTGTTCATAGCTCATTACTCGGGGGACTGAATCTGTTCTAGCCTCTTGAGCATATTGCTTGCGAGGGCATCTTGAGCTCCCTGCAATGTCGGTACCCCCTAAATCATACCTTCCAGAACTTCATTGTTGGCGTTTGTCGGGGCTTGTTGCATCTAGTTATTCTGCTCGCCAATATTTTCGCGAGCTAGTGCCTCCTTAACAAATTCTTTTAGGTGGCCCCTTCGAATCAAATCTTCGATGGCAATCTTTAAAGCTCGACACTCATTGGTGTTATGCCCTATGTTCTGGTGGTATCGATAATATTTTTGTCGATCTCTTCTGCTCGGGCCCCTCTCATTCTATCTGGAGCCGGCAGTCTCTTAGCCTCATGAAAGACTTCATATATATGATCTATGTCTTGTGTAAGGGGGGTGTACTCTCCATACCATAGGAAAGGTTGTCTTTCCCAACGATTTTTTGTCTTCTGCCTCTTATGGGACCTGTTTCGATCCCGATCATTAGGGTCTTGGCCCCTTCGTTTATCAGATGGGTGATCTTGTTGCCTATCTGGGACTCTTTGCAGTGAACTTCTGGCTAGGGCTAGCGAGCTTTGTACTCTTTGATGCTTTGCAGCCATCTGGTAAAAACTTTTTCAGGCTCACATGATCTTCACTTTGAAGCTCTTTCCACATTTTCCTTTGCAGCCTGATGCTTGCTTATTCTGGAACCTCGTTAGATACGAGGTTAGTACTTCTTCTCTCTCTTGACGAATATTTCTTAGGTAGCTGGGCGGCATTGCGAATTGTCTCATCGCTTGAAATTGTTGTAAATACAGCGAGGAGAATTGTTACCAAGAACTAATGGACTTGAGCCTTTTGTACCACTTCTTGGAATCCCCCACTAGTGTGACCGCGAAGCAGCGACAATTCGCAAAGTCACAGACTTGGTGCAGGTTCATCGGGTCATTGAAAGTGTTGAGGTGGTCTCTAGGATCTTCTTTCCCATCGAACTTACTTTCTGGCTCCCTGAATCTCTAGGGAAGTGGGGCCTAGCGAACTTCCTCTATGAAAGGAGGGCTTACTATTTCTTCCGCCGCATTTTTTTGGCAGGCTCTTAGATTATCGAGTATTTTTTGCACCCGATCCAAGCCTTCATTGTGAGGGTTGCCCTGGCTGGCTCTGTTCAGCCTTACATCGAGCAGGTGAGTTCATAAATTTGTTGCTTATGAGCCCCCTCCATTATGCGTATTGATGCGTGAGGTTGAGTCATGATGGTTTGGCTGGTAGGTGATATCATGCTCATTAGTGCGTTACTTGCGACGTTGGTTATAACCGGAACACTGGTCATTGCCAAATTGGCACACATGACTCATCTCGCGAGCTTGCGAGGACCGAGCCTATCTTGAGTGTGGGTTAAAACCGGCACACTGGCGCTGGGGTTACTACCGAGTAGGTTGGGTATCCCTTTGGCGACCATTGTCGTCGTCTTCTCCTATGGGCTATTTTCCTGGTTGCCTCTTGGGGTTAGTCTTCCCATGGGACTCTCTTTCTTGTGTAGAAGGTTCTTGGCGGTGCCGAGGTCATTAATCGTGCCTTGGTGCCGATGAACCAGATTGGTTGTCGGCTAAGTGCCGCCCTGTTGGAGTGACATCTGTGAAGCGCGGTCGGTTAGGATCCTAGGGACTAGTTGCTAATTTCTTAGCTCATCCACATTTTGTTGAACAGCTTGTGCGACCATCATTCTAATCATCTCCACCAATTGGCCATTCTCGGGATTTGACATCTTTGCCCCTAGTTGGTTGGTGGCCTGCTACACTGGTGGCACTGGTGGTTGACATCCAACAACGTCTTGATGCACCTCCTGGTGTGTGGTTTCTACGTTGTTGTGGTTTCTGGTGGGTGGTTTTCAATTTGGTAAGCACCATTGTGGGCCTGGAGTAATCGGGTCACTGGATTGCTTGCTGAAAATTTTGAGATTTTGGCGGAGACCCTCCTTATAGCACCAAAATGTTGATGCAAGAATACACCAACTAGAGTGATCCGACCGACCTTGTCAGGATCAGAACTAATGTGTGCATGATTACGGGTAACCAACAATATGTAAATGGAAAATGCAGTAAAGTAAATGGCAAGAAAGTTTTTAAAGTGGTTCGGCGAGTTATACTCTTGAGCCTACGTCGACTGTTTTTGTATTTGTTGTGAGAGCTTACAATGACAATCCTAGAATAATTTGCTAACTCCTTTCTCCTCATTGGAGGGGGTTTATATACAGATTATGTGCAAAGGAAAGAGAAAAAAATAAAGGGATACAATCAAGTTTGAAATGCAACTCCGATATTCTCGCAATTGAGTGCTGAGATTGCGCCAAGATTGCATTCAATCTGATCCCTTCTGAGATATTCGGGATTTGGAGTTATATGTGAGCTAGTTCAACAACTGTAAGGATTAGTCGCGACTAGCTTGTGCTAGATCGAGCTACAACTCAACGAGCTTATGCTGAGTCAGACAATCGGTTGAGTCGAGCTGGTTCTAGATTGAGTTATAACCTCGCAATTCCTTGAGCTTGAAGGAAAAATCACACACAACAGAACTCACCAAAAGAATGGATATAAAAATAATTTATATACTTCGTTAAGTTGTTATTATTTCATCATGATACAGCACTAACCTTATTTGTTGCCTTATTTAATTTACAAATACTTATAAATACTACGAAATGAAACTGTTCTTCCAAAGCTTTTTATTAATATTGAAAAAAAAAAGGGACATGATAGACAAATATATAAATTAAATTGTGTTCATTAATGAGACCTTTGAATACATCAATAAACCATCAATAAACCATCATATCATACTATCCAGTGATGCAACAACACTTATCATCTGTTGAACATCCAGCATTGATAAGGATTTTCTAACTAGCCATATACTTATCCCAACAAAAGTTATAGCATTAAAACTTTGTACAATTCCCCATAAAAGGTATGTAAGAATCACAATTATCAACCTTGACCTCTACTTCATTAAACATCTATATATATATATATATATATATATATATAAAGCTGAATACCCATGCGGGTTGTTTGCTAGGTCGCACGTTTTGTAACTCGTAGAATTGTTCCATTTTGACACATAGGATTTGTGGTTGTTATGTGGTTGAATTTTATTGGTGATGTTGTAGAAGATATTAATTTTCATAGTAAGTATGTTAGTTCATAGTTTTCAAAGAAACAAAATTCAGTTGCCACTTCTACCACGGAAGCCGAATATATGTCAACAGCGAGTTGTTGTGCACAACTCTATGGATGAAGCAACAACTTAAGATTTTGGTTTTTTATGCATGCATTCCTATTCAATTGATAATACAAGTACTATAAATTTGTCTAAAAATCTTGTGCATCATTCTAAAACAAAGCACATAGACATTAGACACCATTTCCTATGTGATCATGTTAGCAAGGGTGATATGTGCTTGAATTTGTTGATACTAGTGAAGAGTAAGAGATGGCGAAAAGTATGAGAAAATAGAAAGAAAATTTTCTGAAAAGTACAATCTGTATTCTTAGTAATGAATTAGTTACTAGTAGCTTTTATACAAGTAGCTGAGCTGGAGTGGAAGCTAGAGTGGAGTCAACACATCAACTCTCTTTAGTGAACAAGTCAACTTATACACAAATATAAAGCACTCAACACTTAACTATTTCATATCCTACATTCTCTTTAAATCAAACTTCTGTAGACTTTTCAATAATTCTCTGACCAACTTTAATACTAACATTCCCTCTAAAGTTGAACCTTTTATTCTTCAGAAACTCATCAACATCCTGATCAACTTCAATACTAACATTCCCTCTGAAGTTGAACCTCTTTGTTTTGCAGAAACTCATCATCATTTCCCTTAAATCAAACTTTCTGAAAAGTTCCCATGTATCAGTTGATAACTCCATTACTTTGGCAATTTGCACTAGCACTACTAACACTTCAGCACATCTTGGCTTTATAACAGTAGCATCAAATTAAAACCAGCACTACTAAACTCCAGCTAAGTGAGACTTATTCCAGCAATAAACTAAACATCATTTGCATTAAATCATGATATTTCAGCAAAACAAAATCATAGCAGCAATAACATCCATGTTCCGTTACTTACTAAACGAGCTTATGCTGGGTCGGATAATCGGTTGAGTCGAGCTGGTTCTAGATCGAGTTATAACCTCACAATTCCCGAGCTTGAAGGAAAAATCACACACACACACACCATCTGCCCCTTAGGGTTTAGTGTTCATTTCGAGCTTCGAAGACTATTGTTTGATTTGATATCAACCTCAGTATTCATCGATAGGGCACTAAATGCAGATTCGTCGAGCTTCACGAGTCAGACTCATCCCCAGTCGAAGTACTAAACATTTAACCTTTTCTCTTTTGTAATATTCTTGACAAACTTGGAATTTGAAAAGAAAAGGTGTTTGTGTAAATTCCATGCGGTCGTGTTGCATTAAATACGGCAGCCTTTGGCAGTTACTTTTTGTCATGTGTGGTGACTACAACTATTAACGTGCGAAGTTGAGGCGATGTGCGGTGACGATTATGATTATGGCAGTCTGACGGTTGATCGTCCCTCACAGATGATTGACACGTGGCCAGTCCGGGTCGAGATTGTCAACGAATAGAAGGTTGAGATTCACTATAGATCGATGGTTATGATCGAACTTGCCCTTTCGTCTGCCATGTAAACCACTATAGAAGGCGAACTCGTCAAAAAGCCTTCACACTTTGCAAAAGTTCCTAAGCTTCTTTGCTTATTTTGTTGCTGCTCCCTCATCTTCACGGTGCTTTCCCAGCAAGTTCATCTCATCTTTCATTTTGGTAAGACTTATTTTCCCTCATTTACTTGTTTTTACAACTTTTTGTGGTTAAGGCACCATTGTTGTGACCACATTAGGCTTCTTAGGGCTTTGCTAGGGTTTTTTAGTGGTCTCTAGCAGTCATAGGTTTAAGGAGGGTTTATGGTGGTGGTTGCTGGAACCCTGGTAGGTCATGTATGTTTGTTGTTTGACGCGAGCTACCTTGGGTGCTTGAACTAAAAGCAAAGTGTGGGTGGTCGCCGAGTTTTTCGAGCTCTGACACATATTTGCTTCTGTTTTAGGATAAAGGCAGCTATCATCATGTCTTCTTCGAGCAGTCATACCTTTGATCTATATTTGATTCTCCTGGGCCGACAATTCTTGGGGCATAATCCTTGAGGTTTTTGATGATATTTGCATAGAGTTTAGACCCTGATGCGAAAGCTCTTCTGACCACACCTCATAGGTTCGCAAGAACCACAATCCTCAATTGATGCCGAGGATCTAAAGCGCATAAATGAACTTATGTTACGTGGCAGTCTTTGAGTCCTTTCTGAGGTGCGGACTGTCTATTCTTGCCTACCATTTCATCGACAATGTTTTGAGATAGTCACATCGTCCTTCTTTAGTTGTTTGCGAATTCATACATCATAATCATAGGTTTTACATAGCATACCAGATAGTTGAGTTGGGCGAGCCATTAGTTGAAGAGCTCGTCTATTTGTATGATTAAAAAGGGTCAAGACCAACATACTACACTCTCCAAGGTGAGAAAGGTACATTTTAATAGTCTGGTCGACGTTTCAAAGAAGGTCCCATATTGGGACTCTCGGTTTTCTATTATAAGGCTGGGGAGACCGATGTTTTTGCTTCGAAAGCTAGTAAGACTTTGACCCCAGTGTGTGCGAAGAGTGTTTTCAAGCTCAACTGTCAGGCTGATTGAATTTCATTATTTTGCAGTAAATGTCAGTAGTTTTCACCTCGCGATGAGCTTATAGATGCTTCAACGCTTTAACAACCTCTTCGACAAGGAGTGCAATGTCAACGAGATTATCTTGCTCCCTCGGTTAAGGCATATGACTTTTGTGCGGACAATGCCAATTTCAACACCATCCTTGAAAAAGGTAAATGTTTACTTGCTCTTGTTTTTTTTTTTTTTTTTTTTTTTTTTTGTGTGTAGGTCCCTGATTGTTTACTTCTCCTTTCATAGAAATATGAGCTGAGAAAGCAAAGGGCCTGAAGAACAAAACGGTAGTGCCCGAGGCTCCAAGAAATCATCGGTTGCTCTAGCGAAGAGCAGCATACGGATACTACAGGAATGGTTAGGCAGGGTGTCTCATACCCATCCCTTAAGTGAAGCGGTGGCAAGCTTGGGGAAGCCCAAGTGCTAAGAAGCCTACGATTGCCCCCAGGGCAGTCGAAGGGAAAGGTGTCTTCGAGCCTCAAGAGAGGTTAGTGAAGAAAACTTTCAAGCCAACTGAGGCTCAGGGAGGAGAAGGCGCTTAAGCAGCATGATAGCTCGAGCAAGAAAAAGTCGACTAAGCCGTAAGGGGGCTTTGGAAAACAAAAGGTTGCCAAGCACAAGGTGGCTCGGGCAGAATGTCGTAAAGTAAGTTGGTGGCCCGAAGAAGTCCACAACCAAGAAGAAGTTTGTTCCCATGGGCGAAGCTGTCATTCCTATGGGAAGCAAATCAAGCTCCCTCAACAGGGAGGCAAATTTACAGAGGATGCAGCTTGAGCTATGCTCAATGCGCTGATGCCTCATAGTCAGGGACGCCATCATCCCATGAACTTACGCGAGCATTAGGTACGCATTCCCTCCACAACTGTTGGCTTGAGTAAGCAGCTACGTGACCAAGGTATCAGTAGTTCGCCCCCTCTTCATTTTTTATATACGCTTTCTTTATTCCTCGTTGATTTTATTTTTTCCTTTTTAGGCTTGTGTGGCAACATGCTTTTTTTATGAGTGTTACCCCACTTGGAGGGCACTCACAAGGGATGGGAGGAAGCAGAAACACTTAAGGAGGATGCCTTGGCTAGGGCCGAGGTAGCAGAAAGGAGGGACCGAAACAGGCCGACCTTGAACGACTTAAGAGGAAATCAGCCTTCGTTGTAAGGAAAGGGTATTCCTTGACAAGATTCAAGCGAGTGAGATCGCTTGGGTAAAGGCTGATTCAAAACGGTCGAGGTTGAAAAGAGTTTGGCACAACAGCGAGGTGCCAATAATAAGCTAAACTCCGAGCTCACCTCGGCTTAAAAATTGCCTCGTTGGGAGCAAAGTTCAAACAGGTCTCACTTGATCTTGTCTAGGAGGCAGAAGGTCAACAAAAGGTTCAAGGCTAGTACTAAGCAACTTAGGCTCAAAATCGGGGAATTGAACGAGGCTGTCATGAACCGAGCTTGGAGACGTCAGTCTTCCTTGTGCAGAAATTGTGGGAAGCTTATCCCTCGATCGACTTCTCTTTTCTTCTACATGCTTATTAGAAGGACGTTGACAGATGAGGACTGAGGCTCAAAGGATGGTCTATGTTTACTAGGACGACTCCGAGCCCGATTGAGGGCGAGGAGGAAGTCAGGGAGGAGAGGAAAATGCAGGAGTTAAACAAGAGGTCAAGGATCCGGTCCCCTGGCTACACTCCCACCTATTGCTATCAACCTTCCTCTCGCCAAGGCTCCAAAGGATGTCTCGACTTCAACCCTAAAGAGGCTTCCAAAACTCCCACTGTCTGATCCCTTTGCCCAGATTGGTGACGATCTCCCTAACCTATGGCGACAATGCCCTCGCCCCTCCAACTGCTTAGAATTTTTTTTTTTTTATCTTTTTTTTTTCTAGTTTAGTTTGTAACTAAACTTTACCATTCATGAAAGATATTTTTAGCTATATCTGTCGACCAATTTCTTAATTTTTGTAGAGTCACTTTGTTGCTCAATTAGACTTATCATAAACAATTCAAATTTTCTCCAGTTACGCTTAGCTCATTTTTTGATAAACTTTTTTGAATGCATACAAGTAAATCTTGTGCAACAACTCTAAGCTGGACTGATTGCCCGTCTAGAGTTTTAGTCGCTGGCTTATGACCGATTTTCCTTCGACATGTTTTACTTGAATTTTCCCAAGTGTAACTTTGTCGGTTCGGGAAATTTCACCCTTAATGAATTGAATTTTTGGTGTGGCTTACGAGCTAAACTGCCTTTTTTCGAACTCTTGACTTTGATCACGTGGTTGCGATTCTGAAACAATAGATATAAATGATAAACAATAAATACACAAAAATTTATGAACAAAGAAAACTTTATGAATAATACCTCTTTTATTGATAGAATTTTGGCCATAAATACTTTACAATGAATATAGGAGAGAAATAAAGCGTGATTGGAACCCGAGATGCTTATTGGTAATAACTTTGTAAATGCTCTACATTCCATGCTTGCAGTACGACTTCACCATTGAGGTGTTTTAATTGGAGGTTCCTAATGCAAGCTTTTCGGAGTCCTAAATGGACCTTCCATTTGGGCCTAAGTGCCCCCAAGTTCGGGTTTTGTGTACCCGGACAACCTTTTTAAAGACTAGGTTGCCCACTTCAAATTCTCTATTCTTGACCTTGGAATTGAAGTATCATCTAACTTGTTACTGGTATGAGGCAAGCCTTAGTTAGACTGGTTTGGTGTTGTTCAATTAGGTCTAGCCTTAGTTGGAAAAGATCTTTGTTTGTTTTTTCATTGAATACTTCATTTCGAAAGAACTAATCCCTACTTAACTAGGGCATTGCTTCACACCCGTATGATAGAGAGAATTGGGTTTCACCTATCGAGCTTGGCTATCATTCTATAAGACCATAAGCCTTGGCAATTCCTCGGCCCATCTTCCCTTCAGGGCGTCGAGCTTCTTCTTAATGGTGTGCTTGATTATTTGTTCACAGCCTCAATTGGCCATTAGCTTAGGCCAATAAACAGCGACAAAGCTTTTCTTGATTCCCAGCCGTTCGCAGAAAGATCTAAAATCCTTACTATCGAATTGTTTCCCATTGTCGGTTATTATTGTATGAAATTCTGAATCTACAAATGATGTTCTTGTAGATGAAATCCTTCAATTTGTTCGATGTGATGGCAACCAAGGCTTGGCTTCTACCCACTTATAAAGTAGTCCACATCAACCATTGTGAACTTAACTCCCCTTTTTCCTTGGGCAAAGGGTCTATCAAGTCGATTCTCAAATTGCAAATGGCTAAGGGCTTGTCAAGTAGTTAACTCTTGGGGTAGAGCTCATAGAACGATCAAATCTCTGGCATTTGTCGCATCTGCACACATAGTCTGCTGCATTGTCAAAACTGTTGGTCAGTAATAGCCTTGACAAAGCACCTTGTATGCTAGAGATCTGCCCCCTACATGGTTCCCGTAGATGCCTTCATGGATCTCTCTCAAAACATACTTTACGTCTTCATGGTCAACACACCGCAAGAGCGATGAATTGTATCCACACTTATACAGTTTGTCATTGATGAGTGTGTATAGAGCTGATTTTACTCGGAGTGTTTTGGCTTCATTTCTTTCTTAGGCACTATTCCATCTCTTTGGTAGGTAATTATTGCATCCATCACACTGTATCTCTACCCTGTTACTAAGATTGGTTCCTGTGGAGCGAGGATGCTTGGACTTGAGAGGAATTTAATAGGTATCGATTCTGTCTTCTCTTGGCTCATTTAGGAGGCAGGCGAGCTAGAGCGTCAGCCATTGAATTCTTCTCCCTTGGGATTTGAAGAATAGTGAAGTACTTGGACTATTCAAGCTTGAATTTCACTTACCAAAGATAGGATGTCATTCTATCATCCTTGCTTGATATTCCTTGGTAATTTGATAGACTTGCCCCCATTTCCTTGGTGAGGCAGATCCCTTCGAGCAATGTCTCATACTCAGCCTTGTTATTAGAGGTGGCAAACCTAAATCTTACTACGGCTCTGATCAGGTTTCCTTGGGACTTTCGGGCAAGAGCCCAACTCTTCCCCCTTTTCATTTGAGGACTTGTCTACTTATAGACTCCATTGCCATGGATCATCAAGCTTGGGTTTCTACTGTTCGCTTATCTCTAAGGTGCTTGCCCTTGGCAGGTTTACTTCTCCCTCGAGGTGATAGGAGAATTATAAAATAAAGTCTACCAAAGCCTGACCTTTTATAGCTATTCTCAAGATGTACTTGATATTATGTTGACTCATTTCCATCGTCCACTAAATCAATCTGCCCGATGCCTTGGGCTTCTGCACTATCTTTCGCAATGAAAAGTTTGTGAGCACATGTATGGAGTGCGCCTAAATTGGTCGCAATTTTTGAGCGACGTTGACAGTGCATAGATGAGTTTTTCATCGCGGGGTATCTTGTCTCTATGTCGAGCAAACTTTGCTTACATAATACACCGTACCAAGTTGCGTTAATCATGGACTAGATACTGACAAATATAACAGTAGTAGCTCACCTTGGACAGGCTTTGATAACAAAGGTGGCTGCCCCAGATGTTTCTTCAATTCCTGGAAGGTTGTCTCACACTCTTTTGTCCATTTGAAACCTTTTTCCCCCTTCAAGGTCTCAAAGAATGGTAAACACTTTTTTGTGGCTTGGGAACAAACTTGCTAAATGCAACACCACATGCCCTATTAAGCTTTGACCTGTCTTATGTTGGTCAGGCTTTTCATGTCCAAAGGGCTTGAATCTTTTCTAGGTTGTCTTGACACCTAACTGATGACTAGGAAACCTAGAACTTTCCCAAGCTTACTCCAAAAGCACACTTTTGAGGATTGAGTTTCTTCTATATTTTCTGAGGATGTTAAACATTTCCCCTAGGTGCTCAATATGGCTTTTGGGCGACCTTCGATTTGACAAGCATATCATCAATGTACACCTCCATGTCTTGCTGATTGCTCGGTGAACACTTATTCACCAACTAGTAAGTCGCCCTAGCGTTCTTTAAGCCAAACGGCATAACCTTGTAACAATAAATACCCCATTCAGTAATAAATGAGGTGTGTTCTTCATCGGGCTGATACATCAAGATTTGTTATATCCTAATTATGCATCCATGACGCTAAGTAGTGTGTTCCCAACTGTCCCATCTACTAACTTGTCGATCCTGGGCAACGAAAACTGTATTTGGCAGACTTTATCAAATCATTGTGAAGTCGACACAAGTTCACCACTTGCCATTCGACTTTTTCACCAAAGACTGAGTTGGTGAGCTAGTCTGAGTATTTCACTTTCTTGATGAAGTTGATGTTTAAGAGCTTGTCAACTTCATCTTTGGAGCTTTGGACTGTTTTGCATCCATAGGTTTCATTTTTTGTCTGATTGGTTGAGCTTTTGGGTTGACATTCAATTGGTGGCACATTACCTCGGGGCTAATCCCTACCACATCTGCATGAACCCAGGTGAATACGTCAGGTTTTTCTTTAGGAACCCACTAATGATTTGCTAGCTCGTCGGTCAGACTGCTGCCAATTTTCAGCACACGAGTTGGGTCTTGCTCTTTAACAAATACTTCTTACAGCTTTTTTGTTGGCCCTGTCGCGGGCTTTTCCTTATAGATGTGAGAATTTATGGTGTCCTCTAAGGGTCTGAGGTTTGGCTCAAACTCTACGATGACCATGGTTCCAAGAGTGGCCATTTTAGTAGCATTAATGGCCCGGTTGTAACATTTTCGAATTCTTTTCTACAGCTTCTAATCGGCAACCTCGCCTGGAGTTGGGAACCTCATTGCCTGGCAGTGCAATGAAGTGACTGCACTCATATCATCCAAGATCGGTCTTCCAATGATGACATTATAGGTGGTCGGGTAGTCCACTACTAAGAATTCTGCCATCACTTGTCTGATCTTGGGTTTTGTCCCAGTCATGGGCAGGTCGATCATTGCCTTAAGGACTAGGCTGTACCCGGTGAATCCATAGAGTGGCGATGGACACCTCCTTAAGTCTCTCTCCGTGATTCTCAGAAGCCGCCAAGAAAATGATGTTCGCTGCACTGCCATAGTTGACTATCAACCTAGTACTCTAGCATTGCCGATCCTGGCTACGATTATAATCGCATTAGATTGTGACGAGAGATTCTTCACATTCTTCCACTATGAATCCTATCTCGCTCTCTTGTCTGGGCTGCTTTGCTGGCTTCTGTTCATAGCTCATTACTGCGGGGACTGAATCTGTTCTAGCCTCTGAGCTATTGCTTGCGAGGGCATCTTGAGCTCCCTGCAATGTGGTACCCCCTAAATCATACCTTCCAGAACTTCATTGTTGGCGTTTGTCGGGGCTTGTTGCATCTAGTTATTCTGCTCGCCAATATTTTCGCGAGCAGTGCCTCCTTAACAAATTCTTTTAGGTGGCCCCTCGAATCAAATCTTCGATGGCAATCTTTAAAGCTCGACACTCATTGGTGTTATGCCCTATGTTCTGGTGGTATCGATAATATTTTTGTCGATCTCTTCTGCTCGGGCCCCTCTCATTCTATCTGGAGCCGCAGTCTCTTAGCCTCATGAAAGACTTCATATATATGATCTATGTCTTGTGTAAGGGGGTGTACTCTCCATACCATAGGAAAGGTTGTCTTCCCAACGTTTTTTGTCTTCTGCCTCTTATGGGCCCTGTTTCGATCCGATCATTGGGTCTTGGCCCCTTCGTTTATCAGATGGGTCTTGTTGCCTATCTGGGACTCTTTGCAGTGAACTTCTGGCTAGGGCTAGCGAGCTTTGTACTCTGATGCTTTGCAGCCATCTGGTAAAAACTTTTTCAGGCTCACATGATCTTCACTTTGAGCTCTTTCCCCTTTTCCTTTGCAGCCGCCTACTTCCACTCCCACTCAGCAGTAACCCATGAACACACGTAGGCTTTGAAGATAAGTCTTGAACCTGTCAAAGGTTTATCCAACTGTTTTAACTTATCGCAACATTAAAAATGCAGTGCCTCGATACCATGCCAGAGTTGAGATTGACATTGGGAGGCCTCGATTTTCGGTGCTTCCCGACATCAGTGTATTGTCATAAGGTATCGATGCTCGCCATTGGTCTGGGGTATAATGTTCCCGACCATAATGCCCTGATGATTTTTCGAAACCCGTTATTGCGTCTGAGTAGATTGTCAATGACGCAGAAATCGACTATGCCGGAGTTATTGCTGGATTTTCGTAGGTGATGGTGAGTACATCTTTTGACTTTGTTGTATAACGTGTGGTTTACAAATGTTATTATTATATATGGTATACTAACTAATTAAGAATATATTATTTTAGCATTAAAGGCACTTTGAAATAAAACGAATTAAATTATGTTGAGAATAAAATGTAAAATAAAGTCAAGGAGTGGCGTATATAAAAAGTTAATTATAAACTATCGAGTAAAAAGAAGTTTAAAAACCTTAATCCAATAACACAATAACAATTTTCTGAACAAAATAGTTCTATCTATTTATTAATACCTTAAGAATAAAAGATGGATATAAAGAGCTTTGGGTAAATGGGAAAGTTGACAAAACTATCTTATAAATTGACTAGGAATATGAATATTCATGCAACCAGAAAAAAGATAGCCATAATTGAGTTATCAAATGACATCTACAGCTCTATATGCTAATGCTATCTATATATGTACATGTCTTTCAGAAAAGGAGCTAAACTCGCCAGTTGTTTGAGATGAATCCTAAACTATGGGCAAATTGATGCTTATAGCTTACTCTGCAGAAAGAAGTTTTCATTGACTTTTTTTTGTGAAGTGGATCAGTGGACGCCGATTTTATCTTATTGCTTAAGGAATCCATACCATCCCCATTGCTCAGTTTTGTCCTTCGGACCCCAGAGTTTTATCTTCAGCAAAATTTGTACAATCATTTTCTGCAGTGTGATGAGGCCGAGTTTTTGGGTTAAAAAGTCAACCGATTGGATAACGAATCCTTTAGGGAATAAGTGATAGTTGCAACTCAATATATCTAGAGGATACGGTTGACCTCATGTATATATAAATGAGGTGTAATGTGTATGTTGTTGCAAGAGAACCACTCTTCAATAAAACATTAGCTCTAGCTTTTTGGAAAATTTTCAACTGTGTACATATTAAAATACAACTAGGAGATGTAACAGTTATATTCATATATGACAATAACAATTATCTAAAGAATAAGGCCTGATTTATCCTAATTTAGTGCTAATAGAATCCTAAATCTTATCCGTACCTTTTTCTTAAAATAATTATCTATATAATCATCAGGTATAAGTAATATTCTAAGAAGTTTGTGTTAACATATGTAAAAGTGGAACTTGTATACAGCTGAATTATGTTAGGGCTATTTTTAGATTCTTGTAGCTTAATGTTTAATCAGATTTTCCCCAACTTTGGAAATAATTAGCTTTGAAATGAATTTTCAATATATTTGGTAAATGTTACTTTTATAATTACTATGATTTTCAAAATCTATGATTATGTGTTTGATAAATTAGATTTTTTAATGTAGTTATATGTGTAATGACCACTATTAACAAGTAGTTCACTGGCAATTGACCACCATCGATGATAACAACAACCACTCATATTTCAATTATTTTTATGTTTATAAATAAATTGTGAAATTATTTATTTAATAAATCAAATGTTTAATTAAGTTAAATTTAAAATTTGAGGAATTATGTATGGGTATATTTGTCATTTTACAATATAAAATTAGCTTTAGAAATAATCTGAATTTTAAACGATGACCCTACTAACTTATGAAATTCTTATATAAAATTGATTATTTTGTAATCAGTTTTAAACTTAAACAGTTTCAAAAGTTTGCTACTAGTGAAATCCTTCGCAAGGAATTTTCTAAGATGATGCAGGGTGAATTCGAGATGAGTATGATGGGAGAATTAAATTACTTTCTCGGATTACAAATCAAGCAACAAAAGGAAGGGATCTTGTTGAATCATCCAAATACATTCATGATCTCCTCAAGTGTGTTAAGGTGAATGAGACAAAAGATCAACCTACTCCCATGAGCACATCACTCAAATTAGAAGCCGATGAGGGAGGTAAAAGTGTTGATACCAAGCTTTATAGAAACATAATAGGTGCACTTTTATATTTAACTACATCTAGGCCAGACATCTTGTTTTGTGTATGCATGTGTGCATGTTTCCAATCATGCCCTAAGAAGCCTCATTTGAATGTTGTTAAAAGAATTCTTAGGTACTTGAAAGGAACTCCAAATATTGGTTTATGGTATCCTAAAGGATCTTCGTTTAGTCTTAAGGATATTCAGATGCTGATTTTAGAGGTTGTAGGATTGATGGGAAGAGCACTAGTGGAACATGTCAATTCATAGTAAGTATGTTAGTTTCATAGTTTTCAAAGAAACAAAATTCAGTTGCCACTTCTACCACGGAAGCCGAATATATGTCAACAGCGAGTTGTTGTGCACAACTTCTATGGATGAAGCAACAACTTGAAGATTTTGGTTTTATCATGCATAGCATTCCTATTCAATTGATAATACAAGTACTATAAATTTGTCTAAAAATCTTGTGCATCATTCTAAAACAAAGCACATAGACATTAGACACCATTTCCTATGTGATCATGTTAGCAAGGGTGATATTGTGCTTGAATTTGTTGATACTAGTGAAGAGTAAGAGATGGCGAGAAAGTATGAGAAAATAGAAAAGAAAATTTTCTGAAAAGTACAATCTGTATTTCTTAGTAATGAATTAGTTACATAGTAGCTTTTATACAAAGTAGCTGAGCTGGAGTGGAAGCTAGAGTGGAGTCAACACATCAACTCTCTTTAGTGAACAAGTCAACTTATACACAAATATAAAGCACTCAACACTTAACTATTTCATATCCTAACATTCTCTCTTAAATCAAACTTCTGTAGACTTTTCAATAATTCTCTGACCAACTTTAATACTAACATTCCCTCTAAAGTTGAACCTTTTTATTCTTCAGAAACTCATCAACATCCCTGATCAACTTCAATACTAACATTCCCTCTGAAGTTGAACCTCTTTGTTTTGCAGAAACTCATCATCATTTCCCTTAAATCAAACTTTCATGAAAAGTTCCCATGTATCAGTTGATAACTCCATTACTTTGGCAATTTGCACTAGCACTACTAACACTTCAGCACATACTTGGCTTTATAACAGTAGCATCAAATTAAAACCAGCACTACTAACACTCCAGCTAAGTGAGACTTATTCCAGCAATAAACTAAACATCATTTGCATTAAATCATGATATTTCAGCAAAACAAAATCATAGCAGCAATAACACTTCCATGTTCCAGTTACTTACTAAACGAGCTTATGCTGGGTCGGATAATCGGTTGAGTCGAGCTGGTTCTAGATCGAGTTATAACCTCACAATTCCCCGAGCTTGAAGGAAAAATCACACACACACACACCATCTGCCCCTTAGGGTTTAGTGTTCATTTCGAGCTTCGAAGACTATTGTTTGATTTGATATCAACCTCAGTATTCATCGATAGGGCACTAAATGCAGATTCAGTCGAGCTTCACGAGTCAGACTCATCCCCAGTCGAAGTACTAAACATTTAACCTTTTCTCTTTTGTAATATTCTTGACAAACTTGGAATTTGAAAAGAAAAGGTGTTTGTGTAAATTCCATGCGGTCGTGTTGCATTAAATACGGCAGCCTTTGGCAGTTACTTTTTGTCATGTGTGGGTGACTACAACTATTAACGTGCGAAGTTGAGGCGATGTGCGGTGACGATTATGATTATGGCAGTCTGACGGTTGATCGTCCCTCACAGATGATTGACACGTGGCCACGTCCGAGGGTCGAGATTGTCAACGAATAGAAGGTTGAGATTCACTATAGATCGATGGTTATGATCGAACTTGCCCTTTCGTCTGCCATGTAAACCACTATAAAGAAGGCGAACTCGTCAAAAAGCCTTCACACTTTGCAAAAGTTCCTAAGCTTCTTTGCTTATTTTGTTGCTGCTCCCTCATCTTCACGGTGCTTTCCCAGCAAGTTCATCTCATCTTTCATTTTGGTAAGACTTATTTTCCCTCATTTACTTGTTTTTACAACTTTTTGTGGTTAAAGGCAGCCATTGTTGTGACCACATTAGGCTTCTTAGGGCTTTGCTAGGGTTTTTTAAGTGGTCTCTAGCAGTCATAGGTTTAAGGAGGGTTTATGGTGGTGGTTGCTGGAACCCTGGTAGGTCATGTATGTTTGTTGTTTGACGCGAGCTACCTTGGGTGCTTGAACTAAAAGCAAAGTGTGGGTAGGTCGCCGAGTTTTTCGAGCTCTGACACATATTTGCTTCTGTTTTAAGGATAAAGGCAAGCTATCATCATGTCTTCTTCGAGCAGTCATACCTTTGATCATATATTTGATTCTCCGATGGGCTCGACAATTCTTGGGGGCATAATCCTTGAGGTTTTTGATGATATCATTGCATAGAGTTTAGACCCTGATGCGAAAGGCTCTTCTGACCACACCTCATAGGTTGCGCAAGGAACCACAATCCTCAATTGATGCCGAGGATCTAAAGCGCATAAATGAGACTTATGTTACGTGGCAGTCTTTGAGTCCTTTCTGAGGTGCGGACTGTCTATTCTTGCCTACCATTTCATCGACAATGTTTTGAGATGATTCAACATCGTCCTTCTTTAGTTGTTTGCGAATTCATACATCATAATCATAGGTTTGTACATAGCATACCAGATAGTTGAGTTGGGCGAGCCATTAGTTGAAGAGCTCGTCTATTTGTATAGATTAAAAAAGGGTCAAGACCAGACATACTACCTCTCCAAGGTGAGAAAGGTACATTTTAATAGTCTGGTCGACGTTTCAAAGAAGGTCCCATATTGGGACTCTCGGTTTTTCTATTATAAGGCTGGGGAGACCGATGTTTTTGCTTCGAAAGCTAGTAAGACTTTGACCCCCAGTGTGTGCGAAGAGTGTTTTCAAGCTCGACTGTCAGGCTGATTGAATTTCATTATTTTGCAGTAAATGTCGAGTAGAATTTTCACCTCGCGATGAGCTTATAGATGCTTCAACGCTTTAACAACCTCTTCGACAAGGAGTGCAATGTCAACGAGATTATCTTGCTCCCTCGGTTAAGGACATATGACTTTTGTGCGGACAATGCCAATTTCAACACCATCCTTGAAAAAGGTAAAGTGTTTACTTGCTCGTGTTTTTTTTTTTTTTTTTTTTTTTGTTTACTTCTCCTTTCATAGAAATATGAGCTGAGAAAGCAAAGGGCCTGAAGAACAAAACGGTAGTGCCCGAGGCTGCCAAGAAATCATCGGTTGCTCTAGCGAAGAAGCAGCATACGGATACTACAGGAATGGTTAGGCAGGGTGTCTCATACCCATCCCTTNAGGTCGCTAAAGCGAATATTGTCAGGTCGCTCTGGCAGAGTATCGCAAAATCGTGCTCGCTGGGTTCTGTACCGAGCTCATCCCGTTCAGGTCGGGGCGAGTAAAAACTCCGACATGACTTAGTTTCCAAGGTCCGACCTTCGAACCTTAAAAACTAGGGGGCTTCTGTTATACCCGGGAAAACAAAGGGCTGACATGGGAAAGTCACGTGAAGGGCGACCTGCTCCCGTCAGAGCAGCATGCACACGTCAGACCTGCCAAGTGATGTGGAGCCCACACGCGTCCATTCTCCTGCAACAAGTCGTGCGATGTCAGCTTGGAAAAAGGGAAATGGGACATAAAGCCAGATTATATACTGACAATCACACCAAACCACGGATTTAGTGATGATTATACGCTTCGGTTCAGTATAAAATGGGGAAGACCCCTTCCTTAAGGGGATTCGGTCATTTTTACATAAAGCAACAGAAATCACTCTCTCTCTCTTGTAAACTTCTCTTTGACTTTTTCGTCTGATGTAAGTCAGCTCGCGACCGCGACTTGACACTTACTAATATCAATGCAAATCAGTGGACGTAGGACTTGCTATCTTAGCGTCCGAACCACTTAAAAACCCCCTCTATAATTATTTTACTTTTCATACATTCCATTTTCACGTGCATCGAACAGTCAATCGATATTAAACACGTAAAAATTCGTTGGTGTAAAATCCAGCATCAACAGAAAATATATATATTATGAATAATAAATTCATACAAGTACCAATTCATTGCCTATATATACATGATGATAAATTCTAGAATTTATTTATTTACATAATAATTCATTAGTTATTATAACAATATCACCTGTTGATACAAAAATTTGCACCAACCAGAGAATTTTGATCGACCTTGATGGGATCGGAATAGATGTGCGCGTGATTACGAATAATCAGTGAAAGACAAGTATTGAATGCAATAAAGTAAATGACAATGAAAATTAAAAAAAAAAAGATTATGATTGATCCGAACTGTAATTTCGATATTCTTACGATTGGGCACTGTAATTGCGCAAAGATTGTTGTTAATCTAGTCATTCCCACAATATCTGGGATCTGAAGTTATATGAAAATTGATTGAATGATCATTTGAGTTGTTCGTGACTAGCTTGTGCTCGGTCAAACTATATGTTGACAAACTTATGCTAGATCGGACAACTAGTAGAGTCGGACTGATCCTAGGTCGAGCTACATCCTCGCGGTTGCCCGAGCTTGATGGAAAAATTATACACAACACCACCTTTAATTAAATTATTATTCATTATTTTTTTTCAGTGATTTAAGTCCATATACTCTATATTTTGAATTTTATATCAATTATCTTTCTATGTCTTTAAATCTTTATAATTATACATTTTATTATATGTTTATAATCTAAATTAATGAGATAATTAATTAATTGTAAAAGAACTATATATTGGATATAAAATAAATATTTCATCGTAAAAATATATATTTATAATCTAAATCGATAGGATATTTTAATAAATATTGTAAATAGTGAACCTCCACCACTACGATGGAGGTAATGAATAATGCTAGATCTATAACTCAATCTCACAACCTGATAGCTCGTCATTGGTTAGCTTATAAAATAGGTTCCACCTACTTGTATGGACCCGTTTGCCCATTTGCGAGCTAACCAATGACGAGCTATCACGTCGACGATTGTGAGAGAAAATTGTAAAATTGAATTGTGTACCTAACATTACTCGTCTTCTAACCATCCAAAAACTTGAGAAGCTAAGCAATATCAATCACATCTCTTAATTTTCTCACTTTGGTCCTTGTTATTTACTTTATTTAGTTCATATTTCCTTTCATAAATTATTACTAAATATCACTACTAAAATTTTAACAATAAACTGAATTATACAATAACATCAATTTGGTACCTTTGATTCTATGTTCTCGATAACATCATCAATGAAGCAACCCAACGAAGAGAAGGAAGATCCACCCTCCATCAAAGCCTTTCTACTCTTTTCACTCATCTCCACCATCCTTTTCTTTATCTCACCATCACTTTTCATTAATTTTTTTATTCCTTTCTCTATATCTTCTGCAGTCACTATTGTTAGACTATTCCCAGAAATCTCCTTAATATAGTCCATTTTAATCTCAACCGCTAATCCCAACTCAATCACCATCTCAAAAGCGTTGAATTGTTGATCAGCATACATAGGCCACGTCGCAATTGGAACACCAAACCATACGCTCTCCAACACTGAATTCCACCCGCAATGTGATACTAACCCTCCGATCGCCTCGTGGGCCAAGATCGACACTTGTGGAGCCCATCCGATCACCTTCCCAATCTTAGCCGTTCGATCGAGAAATCCTTCGGGTAGCACGTCCGTCAAGTTCGTGTAATCACTAGGGTAACCAATATGACCCTTCGATGGAGGTTGACGTAAAGACCACAGGAATCCATGGCCACTGTGCTCCAGCGCAGAAGCTATCTCTTTCACCTGATCTTCATCAAAGCTTCCCGTGCTCCCGAAGCATAGAAACACAACTGAAGACCGCGGTTGATCATCAAG
This sequence comes from Pistacia vera, assembly GCF_008641045.1. Classification (NCBI taxonomy): domain Eukaryota; kingdom Viridiplantae; phylum Streptophyta; class Magnoliopsida; order Sapindales; family Anacardiaceae; genus Pistacia; species Pistacia vera. The sequence continues at coordinate 134,133 of NW_022196754.1, read as the reverse complement.
CCATTCCATGATCTCTGATTTTGTAATCGACCCACCTGATCCTTGTTCATTGCCATCATCGTTGAGATTCAAAACGGGTCCGACAGTATATACAGGTGGGACGTTGATCATCTTACCATCAGAGAAAGACTTGACCGCATACGATTCCAGCTCCATGAATGTATTCACAATAATACCCTTCACTCCTCTAAGCCTCCTCGCTTGTTCAAAGAAAACAGTAGACCAATCTTTATCTAACAACACGGCCGGCAAAACTCTGACTGGAACTGAGTTAACAAGACTCGGTACTTCCAACTCAGTGTCCGAGTCATTCAAGTCAGTGAGTAGCTTCTTCTGTTCATCAAAAAGAGCTTGCGCGTAAAATTTCAAGCCCAGAAAAGCGGCACTCGAGGTGTAGAAAACATAGCTAGGAACTCCAAAATCATTCGCAACCTCGATCATGCTCGTGCAGAACATGTCGAGAACGAACGCGGCGAGTCGAGGTGAGTCATCGGAGGCTGACTCGGCATGAACAAGCTTAGCGACGGCTTCTCTGACGTTGGATTTGTGGCTTTCGATGAACGAATTGAAGGAGCTAATCCGAGAAGATGATTTTGGAGGGGAAGGATCAACGTTTGGGAGGCGAATGATGTTGATGTTATTGTCAAGTGAGTGAAGGTAGGGATCGACTTTGGTGTCGACGGGTCGCTGCATGACGAGGACGGTGATGGAGAGGCAGTGGTCGTGGTCGAGGAGGAGCTTTGCCAGCTCCACCGTTGATCTCAGGTGGCCGACGCCTGGTGAAGGGATGAACACCAGCTCAGCTTTCTTCATCGTTTTTGACATTTTGTTATAAATGGTAAAGCCAATGAAAAATTGTCAATTATATAAGAAACCAGATATTACGTGACGTGCAAACCACACCATTAATGAATAAATTATAATATAGTACTAAAAAATCAAATTGGAGATAATAATTAATTATAACCTAATCTAGATTAATTTATAATTAAGTGTATAAATTTCAAATTAATAAATGGGCAGATGCTGACTTGCACATGAGTGACATGACTATGAAATATGAATCGAAAAAAAAAAAAAAAGGGTTTTCCCTATCCAGTATTAAGGTTTCTTTTTGTCAGAAAAGCTTTTAAATATTAAATTAAATCAATTTAATATATACATGATTTTCATAATTCAATTATTAAAATTGTTTGAAACATGTAATATATATATAAAACTGAATACCCATGCGGGTTGTTCGCTAGGTGGCACGTTTTGTAACTCGTAAAATTGTTTCATTTTGACACATGGGATTTGTGGTTGAATTTTATTGGTGATGTTGTTGAAGATATTAATTGCTAAATTGATATTCCAAATCCAATGGTAAAATTGGTATAGGGTTGCTCTCTATTGCCATGTTGGATGTGTGGTTAATGAGATATTCTTAACTCTAAGATTCATGAATACCCATGCTGGTTGTTCCCCATAAATACTCATGCAGATTATTTGCCATGTATCATATTTTGGAAGATCTAGAATTGCTCAATTTTGACACATTGGATAATCAAATTGCTCTGTCTTTACACACTGGGTTGGTATTTGTTGTGTCATCTATAATTAATATTTAATAATAATAATAATACAGATGCATTGCATTGACATTCCAAAGATGTGAATTAATAACAAGTATACAGGTGCATTGAATTGCTATTACTTATTGCATTGTATTGACATTGGAAAACTATATTCGTATTGAATTCGTATTTAATTGTGTTGGTATTCGGAAGATCTAAGTGAGGGGTTATAAAAGGGGTGCATGTTCAGTTGTGGATCATCGCAATTTGTTAATTGGTGTCAACAATACGTCTGGTAGTTTGTTGATTGTTTATAGGTCATGTTAGTTTTTGTCAATAATATGTCTGTTCTTTTACTTATTTATTATTATTTATGTTTTTGTTGTTGTTTACAGGTCAAAGATCATGAATCGGCACGGAATAAAGGCACGATGTACGATTGACACTGTCAAATGAATTGTTATTTTGATTCATGCTTCTGAACTGTAAGTATATCTTTCGAACAATCAATCTGTTCTTTGATAATTTTAATATGAAGATTAAGTAACTTTTGTTGTTGCCGTTTCTAGGTACCAATTTTTATACGAATGGATAATTGTTTGTTAACGATGTTGACATAAAATCGATTACGTTTTATTGTGTTTGTTTCAAGGGGATGAGGATATGCGTTTGTTATTTCGTTTGTAGAGTCATTTTTATGTTGAGTCCATTTTGCCGATCAACTAGCATGATATGTTAATTTGTTGATTCTGTTGATTTCATTTTCAGGTTATAGGGAAAAAAGTTGACTTGTTCATACAATGGTCAGTGTGTTCTGTATCAAGTTGTGTTTAGTAAGTCTTTGATGAGGTTATTGATTTGGTATGTTTGTGGTTGCAGCTGAACTGTGTGAAGTACATGAAATAACATGAATCGATTGGCTTACAGTTTCGACCGAATAGTGAGTATTTGTTGTCGGTATATTCATACTATGAGTAATTAGTTTTTCCTGTATTGTTGATGCTGAGTAACATTAAACGTTGATAGTTTGTATTTAGTTTAAATATTTTTTTACTATTTTTTCTATCATGCTATCGATTTGTTCTAGTCGATATGTGAGTATTTGTTTTGGGACTGAATGTTTTATGTTAACAAGGCTCAAACAAGTACTATTTTTGCTGGCTCTGTTTTTAGGTGACACTATTGACCCTCAACTATTATCGATTTGTGCTGCTTGGTGCATCGTTGTCACAAAGTAACATTATCCGATAGTAATTGAGGTTCGATTTTGTGATTTATGAACGGAATCTTATTGTATTGGAGTTGGTCATTGTGGATGTCAATGATTCGTTCAAGTCAACGGGAAAGTCCATGACATAAGATTTGGTTATTCCGGTTCAGTGTTGTTGGATTGTGATAGTTGCTTTTGTGCAAGTTATTTTACCTACATGAACATTTGCAGTTTGGGTTTGTTGGTTCTATTCAATATAAGGTGATTTTGAGATATTCAACTATGTCCTAATCATCTATGTATTTATTAATACTCAGGCAATATATCACAGGTGTGCTTTCATGATCATGATATTTTATGGGAATGAATTATAACAACAAATCAATTTTTTTAAACAAATTATAAATGCAATTAATTACATCATGGTTATGGTTCGACAATGCATGTAGACCTCAATGATACCTTCATCTGTTGAAATTTCAAGCATTCTTAAATGATGGATGAATTATATATCAGTGTTTGCCTTATTATTACCATTCTATATCCAAATTGATGGTTTGACAGTGAAGTCATCGACCATAGCAGGCTTTGAGGAATCATAATTATGGACAATGGTGAGGCAACAAATTCCATACAATTTGTTAGACAATTTTTTAAAGGTGCCTAACTATAATATTAATAAAAATATTGAAACGGTTCGAAGTCTCTTTTAGTTGAAAATTTCAGTATCAGTATATAAACGATAAAGTTTATGATTTACATTGTAATAAACCATTTTCTATAAGATATATATTTATCCAAAATTGATAGGTATAGTGTACTATTATGTGATACTTTCAATGTGGTATTAGTATTAATGGTCAGGATATTAGAATTTTGGTTTAATTATGGGTTAATATACTTTCTTTTTTATTGATGTGTTCGATATTACGATGATGTTTGGTATTCTGATATTTAATGTAATGTGATACTTTCAATGTGATATTAGTATTAATGATCAGGATATGAGAATTTGGGTTTAATTATGAGTTAATGTACTTTCTTTTTTATTGATGTGTTTGGTATTACGATGATGTTTGGTATTCAGATATTTAATGTAATGTGATACTTTTAATGTGATATTAGTATGAATGGTCAATGTATTTTCTTTTTTATTGATGTGTTCGGTATTACGATGATGTTTGGTATTCTGTTATTTAATGTGATTCTTAATACTGTGTTTTTATTAAAGTGTTGATAAAATAGGTGGTATTGTTTATGTCACATAATAGTATAAGTTTGTGTCATATGCGATTTAAATAAGAATTACAGCTATCTACATAAACAATTAGAATTTAATTTTGTTTTTATTGTTTTGTTGTTTATTAAGTGTTATTGAAGTTGATGTAATTTTATGGATATATATTTATCTTAAAGAAATCAATACATTGTATTTTCTATGTATTATTGTTAACGCAAAATTAATGTGAATTGTGAAGAGTGTTCATCTGAATGTGAAGGGTTTTTATAGATAACTCTTGAAATTAATGCGTTTGTACATCATTAATTCGTATATCAAGCTATCCGAATTTCGTCCATCCTTAAATCATGGGTGAGTATGCAAATCCATGGTTTAGCATTGTTCCCAAAAAAGTTATAAAAAATTATAAATGTAATATATCGTGATTATGGTTCGGCAATGGAATCTGGGTCTCAATGAAATTCTAAGCATTCTTAAATGATGGGTAAATTATGGATCGGTGTTTGCGGCATGTTGACCATGAGATTAACCAAGGGGGTGGTCTATACTTTTTCAAACTCTACGGACAGAATTACCACTTAATAGGATTGTTACTTCCACCTGAAAGAAGGAAACCTCAATTTGCGCAACTTTATATTTATGACATAGAGTATGAAACCAGTCATAAATTAAATTATGTATGAGGTAATACAGCCGATGCTACTGTTGATAGGGAATTAGTACAAGAATTGCAATTGATGTTTGATGCGAACAATGAATTGGTTAAAAGTTTTCATTCTGTCAGGGACCATATCCATTGGAATGATATTAGAGATGTACATCTGCGGTTAAAAATGAAAAGGGAAAAGGATGGAAGACAATACAATTTGCCAACTGCATCTGAAATTGCGGGTTTAATTGTCGGTGATATTGGAATTTCAGAAACTGGAAAAGATATCATTGTTCATCATTCGAAAAAGGATCTTCAAAGAATTTCTGACTTGCATCCAAGCTTTATGGCATTAAGTTATCTAATATTATTCCATATGGAGAAGATGGATACATAATCGAGATTAACCATAAAGACTTTCCTGACAAAAAGTCTTCAAAGAGAAACAAGCTAAGCATGAGAGAATATTATGCATTTCGATTGCAGTATAGATTATGTGAAGGGCATACTCTATTGAAATCAGGTAGATTATTGCAGCAATATATAGTGGATGCATATATGGCTGTTGAAGAGGGAAGATTTCGTTGGATTAGAAACAATCAGAAAAAAATTGAGGAGTGATTTGTACAGTGGGTTGATGGATGCCATTTCAAAGAATGATGTTAATGCACAACATATAGGGAAATCTACGTTGCTCCCCTCGTCTCACACTGGCAGTCCCTGATATCGTGTTCAGAATTGTCAAGATGCAATGACGATTTGCAAATATTATGGACATCCAGATATTTTTCTGACGTTCACCTGTAATCCCAAGTAGCTAGAGATACAATATCTACAGAATTGTATTGGACAATGTGATCAAGAAAGTAGAATAACTGCAGTTTGTAGAGTTTTTGAGATCAAATTGCTTGAGCTAATGCGAGAATAAAAAAAGGTGAATATTTTGGTGAAACAGTGGCAAGTAAGTATTCCAACGAATAATATTTCTACTTTTTTTTTTACAAATTGTAGTACATTGATAATTTATGATATGAAATTATGTTATACCAACTATTGCTAAAAACGTTATAATTTTTCTGTTAGTTATCTACACTATCGAGTTCCAAAAGAGAGGCCTCCCACATGCTCATATATTGGTTTTTCTACATTCCCAATATAAGAATCCTTCGGTATCCAAAATAGATGAAATACTTTCTGCTGAAATTCCAAATAGGGAAACTGATGGTGTTGCCTTTGCAGTTATGGAGAATCACATGATCCACAGTCCGTGCAGTGATGTTAACAAGAATTCACCATGTATGGAGAGAGGAAGATGTAAAAAACATTTTCTAGAGAAATTTGGCAATGAAACATCTGTGGATGACAACGGATACCCAATGTATAGAAGACGGAATAATGGAGCATTTGTTGAGAAAAAGGGTATCAAACTGGATAACCGTTTTGTTGTTTCTTATAATAGGAATCTTTTGGTTAAGTTTGATGCTCACATAAATATTGAGATATGTAATCAACATAGATCAATCAAGTATCTATTCAAGTATGTCAACAAAGGGTCGGACAGAACGAGAGTTTCTATGGAATTTGAAAACAATGGTCAACGGAACAATCAATGCGAGATTTTACAGGACAAAGATGAAATAAAGGCATATCTGGATCGCAGGTATGTACAAAATACGTCAAATATAATGTTTTTATATTGTTCGTTGATATTTGTTATAAATACAATATTAAGTAATTCAATCAAAAACATTACAGATATATCTCTTCTATGGAAGCTTGCTGAAGGATATTTAAGTTTGACATGTATTACAGAGAACCAACTGTTGAAAGATTGCCATTTTACTTAGAGAACGAACAAACAGTTGTTTTTAATCCAAGTAAGTGTTTGGTTCAACTTTTGGAAAGCAAGGTTGTTACGCAAACGAAATTCACTGAATGGATAAAATGTAATCAACGATACCATTCTGCAAGATCATTGACTTATCCTGATTTTTTGAGCGAATGGTTTTGGAAGGATACAAAAAGACAATGGTCCCCACGACAAAAATCAAGGTGTATTGGCAGGGTGTATTTTACATTTCCAAGTAGTGGTAAGAAATATTATTTGCGAATGCTCCTGAACTTAGTAAAAGGAGCAACATCATTTGAAGATATTCGAACTGTCAACGAAGAAATATTCCCTACATTCAAAGATGCATGTTATGCATCAGGATTGCTCGATGATGATAAAGAGTGGAATGATTGCTTGGATGAAGCATCAATGTGGGCTACCGAAAGATAGTTAAGACAACTCTTTGTAACTATTCTTGTATATAATGAAGTGGTTAGTCCAAGAGACTTGTAGATAGCAAATGCAGAACGCCTATCTAAAGACATTCCTTACATTGTTAAACAGAAAATGTGGATGGCAGAATTGAGATGCACTGAGGAACAGATTCACAATTATGAATTGTTCGAGATTGATGAGCTCATGAAAAAGGGAGGAAAATCCTTGGCCGATTTCCCTTGAATACCAATTCTGGACTATTCCATTTTTTAGAATTCACATAATAGATTAATTGATGAAGAATTAGATTATGATATTGACAACATGAAAACAGTGCACAATGATTTATACAAGGGTCTCAACAATGGCTAGAGACGTGTATATGATTCGATTCTTGATTCTGTCAACAACCAAAGTGGAACACCATTTTTTTGTTTACGAACATGGTGGAACAAGCAAAACCTTCATATGGTCAATAATCATGGCCAAATTAAGATCTGAGGGTAAAATTGTACTAGCCGTAGTTACATTAGGAATTGCTACATTGCTGTTATCTGGTGGAAGAACAACACATTCACGTTTTTTAATTCCTTTAGATATCAGTGAGGAAAATACATGTGATATCAAAAAGGGGACACAATTGGCAGAATTATTTGCACAAACAGCTTTGATCATTTGGGATGAAGCACCCATGGCAAACAAGTACTACTTTAAAGCTCTTGATAAAACTCTGAAAGAAATTTTGTCTAAAAAAGATCAATCAAATGCAGATAAAATATTTGGAGGCCTCACCGTTGCCCTGGGTGGTGATTTTAGATAGATTCTACCAGTTATACCAAAAGAGAAAAAACATGACATAATACAAGCCTGTTTATCATCATCTTCCCTTCGGAAACATGTAACAGTGTTGACACTTACAGAGAACATGAGGTTGAAGAAAAACTTGGTGAACCCAACAGAATTGGATAACTTGAAGGCTTTTGACAAATGGTTACTTAATATTGGAGAAAGAAGGGATGTTGCAGAAGATGAAAGTTACATCCAAATACCTGAAGACTTGAAAATTGATCAACATGATAGTCATGAAGAAACAATTATGAACACTGTTTTTCCAGATTTATCCGCTCAGATAAATAATATTAAGAGAGAGAGAGAGAGAGAGAGCAATATTGACACCAAAAAATGAGACAATACATAGATTGAACGACTATATCACCTAGAGTCTGCCAACAGATGGAAAGACGTATTTCAGCTTGGACAACACATGCAAAGTAGCAGGTATCTCAAACAATGATGACATTCTCTACCCCACCGAATTTCTTAATTCTCTGATGTGCTCCGACATGCCCAAACATGAATTGCATATGAAAATTGGCATTCCAATTATGTCGCTGCGTAATTTGAATCAATCTGATGGTCTTTGCAATGGAGCCAGATTGATCATAGCCCATTTAGGAAAATGGTTCATACAAGCAGTGATTATCATAGGGTCAAACATTGGGGATATTGTCACAATTCCAAGAATAATAATGTCAAATGTAGATATGAAGTGGCCTTTCAGGTTGAAAAGAAGACAATTACTTGTGACAGTTAGCTTCTGTATGACAATAAACAAAAGCTAGGGTCAATCACTCAAAATAGTAGGATTGTATATGAACCATCAAGTCTTTACACATGGTCAATTGTACATGGCACTATCAAAAGTAACTTCAAGACAAGGTATCAAGATTCTGCTAGCCCTACAAGAAGATAAATCGGCAGAGACATTGACAAATATTGTTTTTAAAGAAGTCTTTAACTGTAGGGATTAATATGTTCTATATTATATGAATCATTGTTTACAACAGAAAGGATTGATACATTGTATATAATATAAGACATTGTTTATGAGAGATGATGTGGAAAATTAAACATATTTATATGAATATGAAAAGGTCACATTAAATGTTTAAATAAATACAGTAATATAACTTACTTGATACAAAGATATTTATATGTTTTATATTATTATTGTCATATACGGTGAACACTACATTGAATGTATTATCTGTTATAAATATATATTTTTTACTCATGCAACTAATCTATAAACTATCGCGTTACAAGTGTCATCAAGATATTTAACATTAATATTACAATTAAAAGTTTAAATATTTATAGAAATGACATTACATAAACTGGAGTTTTGTTTCGTGTGCACATAAATTAGCATCAATTGAATACATCCTTGTCCATGATAATAACATGATTATAAACAATTGTGAGCGAAATTTTGACAGAATACGGTGAAAATGCTTAATAAATGGTTTAAATATTTACAGAAGTGCCATTAAGTGGGCCAGAGAAAGGTACAACAACATTGCAATCAATATAATCAAAATTAGACGGCATCTCCTCATTTTTCAACACAATTGTTTCTAAGAAACTAGAATCTTCATTTGGGAATCTGTCCTTAAACTCTTTGACACAAGCTTTTCTAGTGGTAAAAAACATACTTGACACCAAATCATAAGCCTCTTCTTTATCTTTCTTAGCTTGTGCAATTAAAGATTTAATCTTATTATTTTCTTCAGACAATTCATAACTATTCTTTTTAAAGACTTCCTTTTGCTGCTGCTAATTTGCAAAAGACTCTTAAGCATTTCTAAATGATTCTTCACAGTTTTTCAATTCGATTTTGACCTTTTCAAATGCATCCTTTGATATTTTCAACTGTTCTTTCAATCTACGAACCTTGGCAATCGCATCTTCATTTTGTTTTGTCAAATTTGCAACCATGTCTTCTGAAACAAGCCAACGTTCTCTGATTTATAAGAAAGCTTCATAAGCCTATTTCAAAAACAATGAAACCAACTTAACATTATCATGCCATAAGTATATATTCACATGATACAGTGAAAAAACATTACCTCTTTCCCTAGACCTTGCTGTCTAGATCTTCTTTACAAAGATTTTTTCATTTTCGTTCAGAGTTCATATTTTGACCCTGTTGTTGATAAATTTTCTGCCGTTTCACCAATTGATGTAATAGAATTTCTTCTGACTGATTATCTTCTTCTTCAGTTAGTTTAACATGGCAGGAACCAGAATTAGGTTTCACAGAATTGGAGACTGATGTAGGTAAAATAGAAGTTTATATAGGCATTAACGATTTTGACTTCGAATCACTGCTTGATCCTGCTCTATACAGTACTTCAGAATCAAGTCTTTGAATAAATTTCATCTTAGAGCCATTACTACAATCAAAATAAACGATAGTATTACAATATATACTAAACACAACAAGATAACATACCACTGGCATTTCATAACATGGTTTCATAAAACAATGACAATATTATAATATATACTAAACACAATAAGATAATAAACAGAATCGCAACAAGAAAAACACCAACTTCAGCAGTAGATTTACTAACAAGATAATCTGCAACACGACTACCAGAACAATAGATAAACAACCCAAGCAGAACAAACAAAATCCTAATAAAAAAACACACTCATTTCAGTAGTAAAAAGACTGACAGAATAATCTGCAACACAACTACCAAAGAAACCAATAAACAATGCAAATACAATAAATTATCAGCACAACTATCTAAGAACAACTTCTTATAACAATAATAACGAATCTCGGAGCTTTGTAAGAATAACATGCACTTTAATCAAAGTTAAAATCGATGACAAATTAATTAGACCAATGTAAAAGAGAAAACAACATTGTCACTGTAACTAAAGAAAATGTACTTACTTATCTCCGTTTCAATCAACGATAAAACACGAATGTAGAAAATGCAACAAACAAACTGGGAAAAATGCTCTTAATGCTGGAACTGACAGAGAAAACCCTATATCCCAAAATTTACTTCAAGTAATTAAATATCAACAACATTTTAAACGAAAATGTTTTTCATTGCTTGCGAATTTTACAAAGCCAAAACCACAGCGCATTGTGAAACTTTAATATTACCATTTCAGCCAAGTAATATCAGTGCGACTTAATATAAAACTATAAAGGAAGGAAAATGAAATATTCCTTCAAAACCTCACTGTCAAATACTTAATCTCACAATACAAATGAATTTGACACTAATGTTTATAGAACCAATAGAATTTCAAATTCAATGACATAAGCAATAACAATTCCCTAGATAAAATAACATGAATCGCAAACGGTATTTCCAATTCAAGGTGGAAAAAATGTAGATATATAAATATGATAAATCAAAAATAGAGAAATGCTTGTAATTTAATTCTAACAATGTAAATGATAGATAAAACACCTAATAGTGTATTGATCAACAACAGAAGATCAACTTAGAGCAATAGGAAGTGAAATTTGACCATATGTACAAAATCATGCAAACAGATGATGCTTTTCTAATGGGAGAAGATCGTCACGCAATTATTAGAATGTTGACGAGCTAAGACAAAAGTGTTAGGAGGATGACAACCTAAAACCCAATGGACCAATTCTATATATGCCTATTCAAGAACATATAATGTAGATATTATATACAAGCAAAATAACATGTAAAGAAGAAGTACATACACTTTAGTTTCTGACAAATAAATTACAGTCTCTACACTGTTCTAATCAAAGAGCAAGAGACTTCGTCTCATCCATTTTCCATAAGCCTTCCTCATACTTGTACCACCTCAGAAAGCCTTCATCACTTTGGGTACACAGGCACATGATGCACAAGGACTCAGTACGTGTTAAAAACTTCTTAATAATTTTTTCAGGCAATGGTGGAGGAAGCAGTGGACCTTCTATAAGAAGACAATGTGATATGCTGAGCATTTCCAAGTTTGGTACGTCATCCAATATAAGCAATAGGGCATCCTTAAGTGTCATTGAACGTCTCAAGCTAAAACCTTCAAATTTGGAAGAAATCTAGCTATCGTAAAAGCAAAGAGAACGTCAAAAGGACCCATGACCTTCAGTTCACTGAAGTTCTTGCAATTTAGGGCTCTTTCCTCTACAAGATAAGGGGAATTTGCTATAATAACCATTGTCAGAGATTCGAGACATCTCTATCTACGAATGGTCTTGCAGATTACATCATTTTTTACTGTGTTCCAGGCTGGCATAACAAGCCACCTCAACCGTAGACATCTACAGAAAACAATATATGGTAGATTACTTCCCAGTTCACTGTGCCAAAAAAAAAAAAAAAAATAGAAAATAATTGAAGATGATGATCACTGGTACCAAAGACAATTGAAAAAATTTGGTCAATTAACAGCGAGAATAAAAAAAATTACCTTTCAACAAGGTTTTAAACAGGTACATAAAAAACATTACCTTTCAGCAATATAAATAAATTGTTCGTCCCCTACATACAAATTGAAGTAAAGAATCAAGATTTATGAATACTTATGCTGGTTGTTCACCATGAATACCCATGCGGATTGTTCGTCATGTGGCACATTTTGGAAGATCTAGAATTGCTCAATTTTGACACATTGGACAGTCAAATTGCTCTATCTTGACACGCTGGGTTGGTATTTATTCCGTCATCTATAATTAATAATAATAATAATAATAATAATAATAATACAGGTGCATTGCATTGACATTCCAAAGATGTGCATTAATAACAAGTATACAAGTGTATTGGATTGCTATCACTTATTGCATCATATTGACATTGGAAAACTCTCTTCGTATTGAATTTGTATTTAATTAAGTCGGTATTCGGAAGGTCTAAATAAGGGGTTATAAAAGGAGCGCGTGTTTAGTTGTGGATCATCGCAATTTGTTGATTGGTGTCAACAATACGTCTGGTCTTTTGTTAATTGTTACATTGAATGATTGTTTTTGTTCGGTCAATTTATTTGAATGATTAATTGTATTTCTTTCAAACGGTCAGTCTGTTAATTTTAATATGAACATTAATTAAAATTTGTTGTTTCCGTTTCTAGGTACCAGTTTTTATATGAATGGATAATTATTCGTTAACGATGTTGACATGAAGATCGATTACATTTTATTGTGTTTGTTTTCAAGTGAATGTGGATATGCATTTGTTATTTCCTTAATATGTTCATTTCATAATTTCCTTAGTCATACAGAAAACCGTATTTCAACTTCCAATAATTGAAACTGATTATGTCAAACACTTGTGTGTTTTGTTCTTAACAGTTTTCTTAAAATTTTTTAATTGTTAATTTCTTGATTCTACAGGTAATGATATTATGATTACCAACTCTTGAAACAATTATTTACACTTTTTTTTTTTTTAGTTGGGGATCTTCTGTTTGGAAAAGACCTTTTTATTATTATTATTATTGTGCATCTTGTGTTTGAAAAACCATTATTTACCTTACAAATTACAGATGCAAATATCTAAACAAACAAACAAACAAACTTAAAGGAAGTCTTACATAGAAGAAACGTCTTCAAACAATGATAGAAACTCCAGCAATAACAACAACAGATCTTTCTATTTTGAAAATCCTTGCAAAAGCAGATAATAAACATGCTTCGCTACTGTTTGGAACACATCTGTTCTTCGTGGAACATGGTAGAAATAGAGGATTACAACTACTCATTGGAGCTTGCAAACAAGATGACCAGCAAGCAATGTATCAACTCCCCCTTGCTCTAATCACTATGCATGACAATAGAGGTATAAAAATTATATGACCTATTAATTCAACATGTTTTCTTTGAGTATCAACAACATTTTAAATGACAACGTTTTTCATCATTTACGAATTTTACGAAGGCAAAACGACAGCACACAGTAAAACTTTAATATTACCACTTCAGCTGAACAATTCACTATAACTTATCATTAAACTATAAAAGAAGCAAGACTGAAAGATTCTTCAAAATCTCACTATCAAATACTAAGCTGACAATATAAATGAATTTCACAATAACAACTACAAAATAAATAACATGAATTGAAATATATAAAATACTCAATTGCGTATTAGTTTGAAACTACTTCATTTTGAAATAACATTAATGAACAACGAAAGATAAATTTGAAACAACAGAAAGTAAAATTTTAACATGTGTACATGATTATGTAGACAGATAATACTCTTCCCATAGGAAAAGGTCATCGTGCAAGTTTGACAGTGTTGACAACCTAAAACAAAAGCCTTAAGAGCATGACAACCTAAAACACAACAGAGCAATTCTATATATGCTTATTCAACAACATATTATCTATATATTACATACAAGCAAAACAAAATATTAAAATTATAGTCTCTACAGCGTCCTAATCAAAGAGCAAGAGATCTCGCCTCATCCATTTCCATAGACCTTCCTCATACTTGTACAACCTCATAAAGCCTTCATCACTTCGAATATGCTGTCACATGATGCACGAGTGCTCAATACATGTTAAGAACTCACGTAATCGAGCAGCCTTTTCCAAGATAATTTTATTTGGCTTCTTAATAATTTTTTCAAGCGTCATTGGAGAAAGAAGTGGACCTGCTATATGAAGACTATGCGATATGTTGAGGACTCCCAGATTTTGTAGGCCATCCAATATAAGCAATAGGGCATCCTTAACTATCGCTGAGCATCTCAAGCTCAAAACCATCAAATTTGGAAGAAATTTGACTACCATATAAGCAAAGAGAACATCAAAAGGACCCATGATCTTTAGTTCATTGAAGTTCTTGCAATTTATGGCTATTTCCTCTATAAGATAAGGCGGATTTACTATACTAGGCATTGTCAGGGATTCGAGAGATCTCCATGTACGAATGGCCTTGCAAATTACATCTTTTTTTATTCTATTCCAAGCTGGCATAACGAGACGCCTCAGATGAGGACACCTGCAGACAACAATATATAGTGTGTTACTTCCCAATTCACTGTATCAAAAAGAAAATTATAGGAGATGATCATTGGTACCAAAGGCAATGCCAATGACTCAATCAATAAACAGCGAAAAAAAAAAAAATTACCTTTCAACAAGGTTTTAAACAGAACATAAAAAAATTACCTATCAGTAATATAAGTAAATTGTTCATCCCCCGCATACAAATTGAACTGAAAAATCAAGGTTCTTATCTGTCCCCGACCGAGACTCAATGAAATTTTCAACAAATGAGTCAATGCCTTATTAGAACACTCATCCACGTAAACATATGACTCTAACGGGATTTTGATAAAATTTGATCTCAACATTGACAAATCAAGAGTTTTCCAAAGCACAGGATCACGGCAAGCTGAACGCCATGAATTACAAACACGAGCAATGCCTAAAGTCAATGGCAAAACATCAAAACACATAAATATTTTCACCAATAAATTAATGTCCACATCCTTCCATCTTCTTACAGGAGAGGCACCCTCTTTCATTTGACCAGTTGCTCAATTATGTTATAGAACTTTCGGAGAATCAGACACTTGCATAAGATATGCACATAATTCATGTACAATGCAGAAAATATCATCCAATACATTAACTTATATGAATTTAAAAAGATTCGTGTTAATCGAATGTATCAAATACTTAATATACCTATGTAGAGATATAGATGAAAGCAAATTGTTTACACTTAAGATAAATTAATACTTAACATTAAATGATTATGAACAAAAAAATTTATATTCATTGAATAAAATAATAAATTTTTATTGGTAGAAACTACAATGAAACAACGATATCCGATAGATATAACAAAATCAAATAATTAATGTTCAATAAAATAAAAATACCATCATTAATTTAGAAGAATACTAAAAACGAGTTTCAAAAATAACAACGCTAATTCCCATTAATAATTAACACGATAATATCTACCAAATCCAAACATACAGAAAATTGTTCGCTATCCAATATCTACACAAAAATTATATAAACCACTAACACCATTAAAACTCTATAATTTCAATAAACTTACACATAAAAAAAACGCCACTAGAACAGCATGATTCCTTACAAAAGAACAAAAACTTAACCTACAAACCTGTTACAATTACTATCACAAATATTGCAACGAATCATTGCAAAAGCAATTCAGAATACAACACCACTCTTCAAGCAATACGATTAACGTAAGTTTTACTAATATCATCATGTTTTGTTAATCTTCTAATTTCATTGTTTTGTTAGTCATATAGAAAACTGTATGTCGACTCCCAAAAATTGAAACGGATTATGCCAAATCACTTGTGTCTTTAGTTGTTAACAACTTTCTAATATATAAAAAGCAAAACACATGTTAGAACTGAACCATATTTTTCACACTTTTTTATTGTTAACTTCTTCATCATACAAGTAATGATATTATGATTACCAACTGTTTGAAACTATTATTTACACCTTTTTTTTTTTTTTGTGGATCTTATGGTTGAAAACCATTATTTAACTTACAATTTACAGGTGCAAGTCTCTAAACCAACAGTCAAACGTAAAGCAAGTCAGGTGTTGATATTTGAAAGTGTTTAATCGATTATTAAACATAGTGGAATGGGTTAGAATGTGTTTTTAATGCTTTGGAAAGATGATCAATAAACACCTAAGCAATATCAAGCATCCAAAAAAAAAAACATAATGTAAAGCACACCAAGGATTTTTACATGAGACCAAGTTCAGCTCAATCAAATCCACTAGCAAAAAAGTCAATACAAAGTTGAAATTATATTTATAGTAAAACCTTTCTATAGTGATACTCTATATAAGAATAAACTTTACATAGTCATAAAAAATTCTAGTCCCAATTTGGGATAGTTATAAATAAGAATAAACTTCACATTGTAATAAGTTATAATTTTTCTAATTCCCACATTAAGGAAAGTTGTCTCTACATAATAATATTTATGTAAAGTTGTTGGGGACAATGATTTATGCTTTTAAGTTGTTACCACATCTTTTACCTTGCGAGTACGTAATAACTTGCTAGCATGGATACCTTCTCATTGAAGCCAAAATATTTTTAGCTTCTTAAGCATATTTAGAGCTTTATGACACGAAACTTTTTATATTTTTGTACTATCATCCTCGGGATTATTTCCTTTCTCTTATTGTCTAATTGCAACAATGATTTCTTCTTTGGTTAAAGCATACACGATTTATTGCTCATTTAGATAATCGAGAAAGATATTAATATCCATTCGATTAGTGTATTGAAGTTGTCGAATCTAATCAGTACTTAATTCTGCAATGACTCTTTTATTTTCCTCATCCACTTCATTTGTAACTTGCAATTCATCGACATTGGGGGTCATAATTTTGCAGTGCTTAAAACCATTGGTAGTTGTATGTGGCTTCATATCAATTAACCATGCATAACTGCATTTACAGTTCCATCAATGATACTTATCTTTGCCGGTTCCAAGACACGATCTTCTATTCGTTTCAAAAGTAGGCAATTGAAGCGTTGAATTGAAATCCTAATACTACTAAAATATGAATTGAACTCCTAATACTATACTACTAAAACGTGAATTATAAAATAAGAAATCAAAACAAAAAATTTTGTTATAACCTCCTCATAGTAATAAAATTAGTAAGTCTCATCATTATGACTATAGAGAGGTTTTACTATATATATATATATAGTATATAAACACTTTTCATAAAGTTATATGAAAGTAACCTAAATTTTCAAGTTATTTTACTTTATTGAAGTCTTAAACAATATTTTTATTCCCGGATCGGGCCTTGACCCAGTCGAGGGGCTGGTTTCTGAGTCAAGCAGTCCAATCGATGATGTCAGTGTGATGTAATAAAAATTTAAATCTCTAATAATTAATAAATTTCTAAAATAAATCCATCCAAATCCAAAATCCAAATAACACTATAACATAAATAAAATAAATCTAAAATTGAAATCCAAAGAATTTTAAGATTTTTATTATGCCATGTTGACGTCACCGGTCTAACCGGCTGGTTCAATCGGTCAGACCAACGATTTGGCACTGTTCCATTGGTTCAACCCTAGGTAAATCCAGTCTAACTGCTATAACCAAGTTTAGGATTTACTCGAACCAGATAAGGGTCTGGTTTTAGGTCGAACCGGTACTGACTGATCCGATCTGGTCCGGGTTTTAAAACAATGGTCTTAAAGTGGTGAAAAATAATTAAATTAATTAAATTATCCTTGCTTTATTGAAGTCTTAAAGTGGTGAAAAGGTGATTAACTTTATAAACTTTCATTTTTTTCGAAAACCATTGACAAAAAGGGAACATATATTTGAACCTTTGATTCTTTTGGTTGTTTTTTCTTTCTTTTTTTCTCCCATATTGACTTAAATTTCATCTTTTTCCTTTTTTTTTTTTTTTTTTTTTTTAAATAACGCCAAATTTCCCTAGTTAGTAAATACGCGTATGGCAAGAAAACGGTATAGGAATTGTACGGGTATAATACGGCAAACGGTGAAAAATAAGTTTAAAAAAATTCGGCCATAAAATTCGGATACGGGAAAAATACGCTACGGGTATATACGGGTTTAATACGGTGCATTATCAATAATACGTTTTGAAAAATACGGCAATATCAATCTTAGTTTTAACACTTTTATGAACTACCTAGTTAAAATCAATATAACATTTCAAATGCAAAGTATTCAATTAACCAATAACATAAATACACAATATACAAATATAATTGATATTCAAATTATAGTCTCCAGACTCAAACACAGTATTTAGCCAAGATTCAACTATAGTGTCAAATCAAACACAGTCATAACAAAACCAATTGTTTACAAAAATTACAAATACACCCTGCAATCAGTTTACAAAAATTAAAAATGTACCATGTAAAAGTAAAACTATATATTTTATTAAACACAGTCTCTTCTCTTTCATTTTCTCGTTCTTTTCAAAACTTTCTTCTCTCTTTAAGTTTCTTCTCTTCTTTCTCTTTGTTTTCTCCACCCTCTCTTCACTTCTTTCTTAAACCTTTGTCCCTTTTGTATAAACTTATGTCTATTTTGTTTCTCTTCCCTTCTCTTCTCTCCCTCTTCTTTTGTTTCTTCTATTCTCCCTCTGCATTTCTTGCTGACCGACGACTGACCACAGTTGGCCACTGCGTGTGGCCAAGATCTGCGCCCCCTCACACCGTTCTTGGGTTTTGTGTTTTGTGCTTGTGATTGGTTCACATGATTGGGTCCGCCGATGTCCTCAGCCTCGCCGCTCTATTGCCTGAGCAACTGTCTTATGGAAATTTGTTTGTTGGAGTCGGGTGTGGGAGTTGATAGCTTGTTTGCTGGAGTTGATTGTTGTGTGTTGATTGTGGGAGTTGATTGCTTGTGGAAATTTGTGAAGAACTGAGGAAGAAAAGCCGAAGAAGAACTGAGGAAGAAGACGTGAAGAACTGAAGAAGAGCCAAAGAAGAGAGATCTGTTTTAATTTTTAGTAAAAAACCCAGTAAAACGACGTCGTTTTGGGGGTGAGATTTTGTTTTTTTTTTTTTTCAATAATTTGCGAATAGTTCGCGAATTATTCGCGACTAATACGGGAAGCCTTATTATACGCAAATTATATGGCAGATTTTACAAGATACGTATATGTGCGTTTTATACACGAATTATACGGCTATCCATACAATTCACGTATAATACGCGTTTTTACTAACTAGGCAAATATCTTTCCTTTCTTTAAAGTTCGATGTGAAGATATAGTTTTTTAATAAAAAATTTGATTTATTGTCATTTTTTATTGTTTTTTGATGGACTCATTCCGGAAGAAGTGATTCAATCGGTGCAAAAGAAGTGATTCAATTAAAGTATTAAACCCAGAAATGATATTTTAATATTTTGTTGATATTTGGTCTTTTTTAATTATTTTTTCAGTAGAAGAAGCAACTTTATTGGGTGGAAAAAAAAAGTTCTAGAATGACGGAATATTTTCTTGAGCCATCAAGAAATGATACCCCAAATATTACATTGATATACCGGAGTAAATTATTTAATGTAATTTATAATGTTATTTTAATGATATTTAACCCAAAATGATAAAACAAACTTACTGTTCATAAAATTATTTTAATATATCATATGCATAATGGATAAAAGTGCTATTGTCGTAGCACTAAGCGATTTTTGTATTCTTATTTCATCAAAGGGTATGTTTGGTATGACTCTTCTAATAGAGCTTATAAAAGAAAATAAGAGTATTGCTTTTATAAATAATTTGTTTGTTGTTTGGTTAAAAACATGTAAAAGAGTTTCCTACTAGGATTAATTTACCCAAAAAGACTTTAATGTAGAAAGTAAATGACATCAAATCAATGAAACAGAGTTAAGGATATTTTTGAAATTTCAAGGATTTAAATAACTAAATATTTTTTTGAAGTACTTATAGTTTAAATAAGCTCTTTCAATCAATAGATTAGCACAACCAGACAAACTAATAAACATTATATTCTTTTTTTTTTTAATTATATGATAGAATTTAGATAACTAATCAGCTTAAAATTGTAATGTAGAAAAGAAGCTGCGGTAAAGTAATTAAGGAAGATTTCTTTCAGATGGAATAAGTTCAAAATTTGAATTCCACAAGTTACTTCTTCAAATCTTTTTAAGGGAATTTATTAAGACAACAAATAATTCAGCTCTTATTAAATGATTAATGAGATATTTCAAGTCTTATTAAATTTCATTTCTGTAATCAAGCGTCAATAAATTTATGTTATCTGTCTTCACCTGCCCTGTGACTTTACAATATGACGTCCTTAGTTAGAAATACAGTCTTAATTTGATGTGGATATAATCAAGTAGGTAGACCTCCTATGAATAAAATAAAAAGTTCAGACACAGAAGTCCACAATTTTGTACTTTATCTTACATAAATTAATGTAAATGTTTGTGTTTTGTCATAGGTGAGCTCAACTCTCTTATTGTATTGTCTTACAATATAAATTTTAGCTCCATTTTAATGGATGATTAATGTAGAACGGTCATTTCTACATTGAGCTTTGCATTGTACAATCTCTGTTTCTTCTCCAGAGATCTTGCCAAAGAGAAATTTTTACATGGCTTCGTTATCATCTTCTTCCTCCATTATCCTCCAATCCAAATATGAAGTGTTCTTGAGTTTTAGAGGAAAGGATAATCGGGATAACTTTACTAGTCATCTCTATGCTGCATTGTGTCAAAAACAAATTCAAACCTTCATTGATAATGAAGGACTTAAGAAAGGAGATGATATTTCCCCTGTACTCACCAGAGCAATCTTGGATGAACTTGTAGAGATTATTGAGTGTAAGAAAATGAATGGCCAAATAGTTATACCAGTTTTTTATCATGTAAAGCCATCAGATGTACGGAATCAAACTGGAAGCTTTGAGGATGCTTTTGGAGAAAAGTGCAAAGATGGAGAGCTGCTTTGACTTAAGCATCAAATCTATTTGGAATGGATTCAACGGTGTTAAAGTAAGTTTGCCTCTTCTATATATGTAAAACTTTCTATAACTTTTACATAGTAAGGACCATGTGGTGCATGCCTTTCATTAGCTCTCCAAATATNCCCAAAAAGACTTTAACGTAGAATAGTAAATGACATCAAATTAATAAAGTTTCTTTATTCAACAAATAGACCAAAAGATAGTAAAGCAATATGAGATGATGAATTGGCCACAAAATGTTCATTTAATCAAATAAGGTAAAGCGAAAAAGTGAAGAATTTGAATCCTCTTTTTGACTTCAAAATTCAAAATTTAGAAAGCAATCATGGTCACAGCTTCATAAACACCAAAATTTAGAAATTTTGGTTGAGGTTCGATTATCACGAGATTCATGTCTATATTTATATATGGAAGATTAATTTATGACTTAAAACAAAAATGACCCAGAAACTACAAAAATCACATAATATCTTTCAATTACTGCAAATAAAACATAAATAAACAGAGTAAAGATATCTTTAAAATTTCAACAATTTAAATAAGCTTAGAAAGAGCTACAAATTGTAGATTAGCTTATTTAAAATTTTATAAGCATTTTTAAAATGCAACCAAAAGTACTTATAGCTTTAAATATACTCTTTTAATATAGCTCAACGAAACAAACTAATAAACTTTTCAGCTTAAAACTGTACTGTAGAAAATAAGCAGCGGTAAAGTAATTAAGGAAGATTTCTTTCAGACGGAATAAGCTCAAAATTTGAAATTCCACAAGTTACTTCATCAAATCCTTTTAAGGGAATTTATTAAGACAACAAAAAATCCAACTCTTATTAAATTACTAATGAGATATTTCAAGTCTTATTAAACTTCATTTTTGTAATCAACCGTCAATAAATTTATGTAATCTGTCTTCACCTGCCCAGTGAATTTACAATTTGATGTCCTTAGTTAGAAATACAGTCTTAATTTGATGTGGTTGTAATCAAGTAGGTAGGCTTCCTACCAATAAAATAATAAGTTCAGACAGAGAAGTGCACAATTTTGTGCTTTATCGTACATAAATTAAGGTAAATGTTTGTGTTTTGTCATAGATAGGTGAGCTCAGCTCCCTTATTGTACTGTCTTACAATATACATGTTAGCTCCTTGTTAATGGATGATTAATTTATATGTTCCTAGTTATTCCTTTCCTTTTCCAGCATACATAATAATTATTTAATTGAATCATGTCATTGCTGACCCAAACTTTTTTATTTACGAGTTTGTAGAAATGTCATTTCTACATTGAGCTTTTGCATTGTACAATCTCTGTTTCTTGTCAAAGAGACATTTTTACATGGCTTCTTCATCATCTTCTTCCTCAATTATCCTTCAATCGAAATATGAAGTGTTCCTGAGTTTTAGAGGAGAGGATACTCGTGATACCTTTACTAGTCATCTCTTTGCTGCATTGTGTCAGAAACAAATTCAAACCTTCATTGATGATGATAGACTTAAGAAAGGAAATGATATTTCCCCTGCACTCACGAAAGCAATTAAAGAATCAAAGATTGCAATAGTAGTTTTCTCAAAGAACTATGCTTTTTCCAAATGGTGCTTGGATGAACTTGTAGAGATTATTGAGTGTAAGAAAATGAATGGCCAAATAGTTATTCCAGTTTTTTATCATGTAAAGCCATCAGATGTACGGAATCAAACTGGGAGCTTTGAGGATGCTTTTCGAGGGCACGAACAAAGTCTGAAGGTTATGCCAGCAAAAGTGCAAAGATGGAGAGCTGCTTTGACTGAAGCATCAAATCTATGTGGAATGGATTCAACGGTGATAAAGTAAGTTTGCCTCTTTTCTATATGTAAAACTTTCTATAACTTTTACATAGCAAGGACCATGTGGTGCATGCCTTTCATTAGCTCTCCAAAAATATGAAAATTTTACTTTAGTTATCTCACTAGCTTAAATACGATTAGATTCATTTCTAATTTTCTGATATCTCTAATCTATCATGGCATTTTTTTTTAACTCTAGCATTTTTCTTTTTAATATATGCTAGGCCAGAGTCTAAACTTTTAGCCGAGATTATCAAAGAAATTTTGAAGCAATTGAATGAGGTATCGCCCTCAAGTGATTGTGAAGGCCTAGTTGGAATTGAATCACGCATTGATGATATAAAATCATTATTACATACTGAGTTGCCAGATTTTAGAATAATAGGAATGTGGGGGATGGGTGGAATTGGGAAAACAACTATTGCCGGACTAGTGTTTAACCAACTTTGTAGTAAATTTGAAGGTTGTTTTTTCATTGCAAATGTTAGGGAAGAATCAAAAAGATGTGGATTGGTTCATGTGCGAAATCAAGGTCTTTCTCAAATATTAGAAGAAAACCTGAAAACAGGTTCTCCTGCTATACCTGCACCTGTTAGGAGAAGGCTTCAACGCAAAAAGGTTTTAATTGTTATTGATGATGTACATGATTTAGGACAACTAGAAGTTTTAATCGGAGGGCTTCCTCAATTTGGTCCAGGAAGTAGGGTCATTATAACTGCAAGAGATAAACAAGTGCTTTGTAGTTATAGAGTGAACCACATATACGAAGTCAAGAGATTAAAAGACAATGAAGCTCTTCAACTCTTTTGTAATTATGCCTTTAAAACCAACCATCCAGATTTGGACCTTAAGGAGTTGTCAAAGAGGATAACTGATTACGCCAATGGCAATCCATTAGCTCTTAAAGTATTAGGTTCCTCCCTATATCAGAAGAGTAAACAACGATGGGAAGAAGCATTGTGTGAATTAAAGAAAAATTTCAATCCTACTATTTATAATGTGTTGAGAGTTAGCTACAATGGACTGAATGTTGAACAAAAAAGCATATTTCTAGATATTGCTTGCTTTTTCAAAGGCTGGAGTATCAATCTTGTAACAGACATACTCAATAGTTGTTACAGCTTTTCACAGCTTGGAGCTTGATAAGTCATTGATCTTTACAGCACAATCTAATAGGATACAAATGTATAATTTACTGCAAGAAATGGGTTGGGATATTGTTCGTCAAGAATCATTAACTGTCCCAGGGAAACGTAGCCGATTGTGGGATCATGAAGATGTACTTCATGTATTGAAGACGAACACTGTAAGTATCAAATGATTTGAGTTGTTTCTTTTACCAAAATTTCTAACAAATGATATTGAAGTCACATAATACTTGTATAAATTTTAGGAATTAAGATTGTGTATTTCATGCTAACCTATTCTTTTCTTTGGTATATATGAAGGGGACAGACGCAGTCGAAGGCTTGTTTTTAGATATATCTGTTGATGCTCGATCTTGCACCAACGAATTTTTACGTGTATAATATCAAGTGACTGTTTGATGTACGTGAAAATGGAATGTCAGAAAAATAAAATAGCTGTAGAGGGAATTTTTAAGTGGTTCGNTATTATTTAACTAAGTGGAGATATAGATAATATGTTAATTTTAATGATTTATTAATTTATTGGAATCATTTTCTTGTTTTACAGCACGGTTTTGGTTTCAAATTTTACAGCATTTCTTTGAACAAAATAGAGACAACAACAGGAACAAAATAATAATAGTAAAACAAAACAAACAGTAAACAAAGAAAATAATACGCGCGATTTACCCTGGTTCACCCAATGTGGGCTACGTCCAGCTGAGTCAATATTATTGCAATATGCCTTACCTCTCTCGTTTACAATGAATGAATTGCTCTAACACTCATAACAAGAAAAAAGTATGTTTATATACTAGGTTTAAGAGATTAAACCTAGTTTTACAAGGATTCTTATTCCTAAGCCCAACCCAAAAAGGAATTAATAACTTAAAAGAAATCCTATAGCGGTTATACATGGAAAAGCCCAAAACCGCCTACGGGCTCGGGGGCGCTGCCCCCGCGACCCCCACCCGCTCACCGGGGAGTGCGTCTCCATTACCCATTAATGCTGAAGTAGTCGACAACTCCAACATTCTTCACCTATCAATTATCTGGTCAACCTCCGTTACTTGAATCTGAGAGGCTGTAAGAGTATTCAAAGATTTCCAAGTGACATACATTTTGTATCGCTTGTCACACTTAATCTATCGCACTGCATTAATCTCAAATAATTTCCTCTGATTTCAGGGAATGTGACATATTTACATTTAAATGGAACTGCAATAAACGAGGTTCCCTCGTCAATTTCTCGTCTAACTAATCTGGTTGTTTTAAATCTACAATATTGCAGAAGGCTGAAAAGAATCTCAGCTAATATTTGCGAGCTGAAATATCTTTCTTGTTTCGTATTGCAGAGTTTCTACAACTCAATTACTATTCTCTTCCCGAAATTGGAAAGAAATTACGTGCTTAAAGTTATGTTTCTGCAATATAACAGACTTTCCCGAAGATCTGTGCTATTTATCCTCTATGAAATCTTTAGATCTCCGTGGAAACAAATTTGAGCGTCTTCCTTCAAGTTTCAAGCGGCTATCTCAGCTGAAAAGTCTTTACCTACAGAACTGCTATATGCTTCAATCAATGCCAGAGCTTCCGCTGGCACTAGAATATTTAAATGCTAGAACTTGCTGTCGACTTCAATCGTTACCAAGGCCACCATCAAATATAGAGGTATTGGATGAAGCGGAACTAGAAATAGTACTATCTGAATACTGTCCGCAATATGAATTAGGTAAGTTTATAAGATTGAGTTTTGTGAACTGCCTGAAGCTGAATCAGAATGCAGACAACATTTTGGGAGATTTACATGAAAGAATTAAACAAATGGCGATCGTAGCACTAAGACTCAGTTACGAAAAGGTTACTGTCTTTCTTTCTTTCTCTCTTTTTATGTCCCCTCTCACTCGCACAATCTCTCTCTTATCAGATATTATAAATTTCATATTTCAGGTATTTGATAGAATACCTGGAGTGCTGTTATGTTTGCCTGGGAGCGAAATTCCTTGGAGTTTTAGACATCAAAGCTCAGGTTCAATTATAACCATTGAGCTACCTCAGCATTGGGATTGTTACAATAGAAGGTTCATGGGATTCACTTTTGCTGCTATTTTTGTAGTTGGGGAGAATGATGACAAAATCGAAAGCTTTAGTATCTCATGTAATTACCGTTTTGAAGACACTTACAACTCCTGCATGAGTGATGATTCTGGTTTTGCTACTTTTTAGTTACAAAAATATCGATTACCTCCTGCATGAGTGAGAAATTGATGATGGCTGTTCCTTATAACTCACGAAACGCTGCACATACTAGAAGTAGAAAATAATTCATTGATCTTGATGACCAGGGCTAATTATTGCATCAAAGAAGGTCATAGTCGTTAATCATGCAACGTAATTGTGTGGTTTGGTGGACACTCACAAGAAGGCAAGGCCTTTGATAATTGGAGGTATATGTTACAATTTTATAACTGCTAAGTTTGGTTCAGGTTTGAGGATAAACCAGCTAAATTGACAAAAAAAATTTGGCCCAAAGTTTGAGATTAAATTATTCAAATTGGTAGTCAGACAAGTTAATTTTCCGCTAAAATAGGCTTTGATATATCTAGGTTCTCATTGAGTGTTTAGCCATCTGCAGGGTTGCTGGATGAACTCATTAATTGGGCATTTTAGAATGTATGACTAGCAGTATAAAAGGAATTGAATTGAATTAGGTACTCATTAAAATAAATCACCATCTATCTCTCTTTCTACAATAATTGTCAATAAATCACTATTGATATAAGATTTTACCGGCAATATTAATTGTGTTCTCCTTTATGATCAACTGGAAACAGGAATTAAAAAAATCATCCTTGTCAAGGCTGTCTTCGAACATACACAAGGATTAGGTATGAATTGAAAGATGCATATACAAGGATTCATGTCCTTCGTCAGTTAAAGTTCAATTTATGCAATACATTTATGTGCCTTTCTAAATCATTTTATAAATCTTGTGAAATATATAACTTTAAAACTACTGTTGTCATTCAGTGAATCTATTTCACCTGCAGATGAAATAGACACCTTTTGTGATAAAGAAGTTCATTTTATAAATCTTGTGCCTTCAAAATCATTTTATAAATCTTTATCACCTTTTGTATCAGGTACAAGACCAATTAATTAATGTATGGAACTCGGTGAATTAGTTTTATAAATATTAAAACTATTTAACCTGTGGGAGTTGACTATGGAAATATGTTTTTCAGTTCATGGAATCTATCAAGAATTAATTTGAAAATTCCTTTGTCAGGTAGTCTTTTCTAAATTTTTTTTTTTTTTTTTTAAATAACTTAGGCTTGTAATTAAATGTTATTCTAGAGTGGATGTGTTTGATCAGCTTGTATATTTTAAGGTTGTTATGGAAACCAGCTAGGCAGACAAGCACTTTGGCCTTCTGTAGACTTGACCAAAGAGATGAATTCCCTGTGGTTGATAGATAGCGAAAGAGACTTGCTTTAGAGGTAATTAATCTCTTGTATTGTTTAAATTTCCTTCATTTATGTTCAATAAGAAGTGGCACTTTGTACCCAAATGGTTTTAAGAATTTCCATTTTAATTCCCTCTTTCATAGCAGAAAAAATTTATTCTACGGATTCTATATGTTTGTCATTGCTTTTAATTATCTTCCTTAGATTTGTATAGATGCATCAAAAATCTTTCAAAAATTTTCCACACAGGTTTGCATTGCTAAATTGAATCCAACTTATGAGGCGGACTTGGGAGATGCACCAAATCTGATGAAAGGGATTTGTTTGCGAGAGTTTTATTATTGATGGGTGTTGAAGGTGACGTCAGAATACACTTCCGTTTTGCTTCAACTAAGTCACTCATCCAGCTGTTGATTCTCAAGCAGATCTCACGCCTCTCATCAAGCCACGTGTACAGCAACACAAAAGTCAGATTTCGGGTCAACATAGATCAAAATATCTCTCTCTTTTGCACTCGATTTTTGTTGTATTACGGTTATTTGCTCTTTATTTTGTTCTTTTGAGAAACCGATGTAATCAATTGAGTGTCGCTGAAATTCACTCATAGAGGGTTACATTGCTCTCGAACCAGGGTCTCTAGGGTAGAGTTTCTCCTAGGTTTTGATTACGGTTTTGTATTATCTTTAGAAGAGGAATTTGGGCGAAGTGTAAAGAGAGTGAGTCTTGATTGAGTTGATCTGGATATTGGAATCGATTAGTGCGGAGAGCCCTATTAGTTGTGGACCCCATGTCGAGCCAGTCTTCACGATCGCAAATTAATCATTAATACTATAGTTAGCGGTAAGCAGGGTCAAGTCCACAGGGAGCAATTACTAGCAACCTAATATAAATTTGAGTAACGATACTGAAATTGACAAATTGATTAATTAAACTAAACAAACTAAATGCAAATAATAAAAGCTTGAAAATAAAACTAGTGAAGACTTTATAATAAAAGCATTGCCACTACGATTTTAGTTCGACATAAGACCAAGCTTGAAAATAAAACTAGTGAAGACTTTATAATAAAAATGTTGTCACTACGGTTTTGGTTCGACACAAGACCAACTCACATAATTCTCATCCACACTCTACGATCCCCTAAACCTACAAGGCAAAGTAAACCAATAAAATGGATTTTCGGCACTCTAGGTATAATCTATCCTATCTCACCTGATCACTCAAGTTTGATTGGTTAAAGACTATCATTGAATGCCGATAAATGCTACAAGACAATACCACTGGTTGGTACGCGATTAACAAATACAATTTGTCAACACGTATCATCCAATCAACCAACTTCACAATAAACGCAACAACAGTAGAAATGACATTAAATCTGAACACAACTCAATTACAATCGATACAAAGTAATGAAAAGCAATATTCATCATTTAATTATCTCAAACCAGCATCTATCATTCAGTAAGTTCTATGAAAACATTTAATCACAATAGACAACTATATTCATCACAAATTATGCTCAAACTATATTAAAGTATCGAAATCAAACATGAAACGAAAACAAATATAGTTCGGAACACAATACTACCAAAGATAATTATCGTAACAAAGTTCGCTTTAGTTGGAATTGCGGTCTCAGCATAAATCACAAGAAGTTGAATGATCACATCATACTGGCATATCATCCGAGTATGAATACTAGGCTAGTTGAGGATGGATATACAGATATCAGATTTAACTTCAGGGCAATGGAAGATGTACTCGGGCAAAGACAAGTTTGCACAGTCAAAAGTTGTGGGGTTCATCCACTATTTCTAGAACCCAATATGACCCAGCCCAGCACCAGTGGAAGTAGTAGATCAAATGTTGAAACCCATTCCACTTAACTATAAGAGGAAGTTTCTTTTGCTGGACTTCTTGTCTTCTGGACCATCTTAAGGTTATTATCAACTGAATCTTGATTTTATTTTCTATTTTTTAATTTATTATAATTTCATTACTAAGTACTTCAATTTAAACAGATTGAAGTTCTGAACTCTGAGGGTACAACTTGTCAGGTGAAGTTATGAACCACTCCAAAAGTTGAATTTCAGGTACCCAGAAACTTTTGTTTATTATTCACCAGTACTTTTTAGTTACAATAATATTGATTACCTTCTGCATGAGTGAGAAATTGATGATGGCTATTCCTTGTAACTCACGAACTGCTGCACATACTAGAAATTGATTTTGATGGCCAGGGCTAATTATTGCATCAAATAAGGTCATAGTCGTTAATCATGCAACGTAATTGTGTGGTTTGATGGACACTCACAGGAACGCAAGGCCTTCGTTAATTGGAGGTAATGTTACAATTGTACAACTGCTTAGTTTGGTTCAGATTTGAGGATAAACAAGCTGAATTGAGAAATAACTCTCTCTCTTTCTAAAATAATTGTCAATAAATCATTATTGATATAAGGTCTTACCGACAATATTAATAGTGTTCTCCTTTATGATCAACTTGAAACAGGAACCAAAAAAAATTATTATGCGGATTCTCGGTATTTGTCATTGCTTTAAACTTCTTAGATTTTAAAATTTTCCTCACAGGTTTGCATTGCTAAATTGAATCCAAGTTATGTGGCGGACTTGGACAATTATGGTCTTTGGCAAGATATATATTACTGTTGCTGCGGACTGTTGTAATTTTCTTTAATCTTTTGTAGTAGCCAATTATGAAAACAATTTAAAAAATTTCTACACTTAAACAGCCAGGGATGATGCATCAAATCTGATGAAAGGGATTTGCTTCTGAGAGTTAGTGGGCTGGAACAATTTCATTGGCTACTTATAATGGTAACCAATGTTTAAACTTTTGTTTCTACATAATTAACTTTGTTATCTGATATTTGAAACTAATTAAATTTTGATGTCCACATATTGTAAGAGCTACATTCAACAAGCTGGATGCTCTGTGTGGTGACGTGGCTTATGTTTTGCCATGGTGGAGTCAATTAAAATTGGGTTGAGTACAAGGGTGCAGCGATGTCGTTTAAGGTTGAGCTAAAGAGGGTTTTTTTCATGTTATTCGATCCAGCCTTCATTTCTCTCTTCTAACTCATTTGTTCCAGAATGTGCTAATGGGAGAGAGACGAATTCTGTTACTCATCTACGATTGGAAATCCTTGGGGATCCAAGTGGAAGCTGATCCTGGAGATGACTGATGCGTATATATTGATTCCATTTGATACGGATTTACAACAAGGGGAAAAAGAGAAGAAAGCTATGGTTTCTTCGAGTTGTATTCTTCCTTGCCTATTCTGTTTCTTTGTTCAATACTCTGTAAATTGTCTACTTGACCGTGATAGTAATGACATCTTATTTGCGCCTTGAAGAGTGGATGTAGACTACCCAGCCGAACCACTATAATCCTTTGTGTCGATCTTTATCTCTTTACTTGATCTGATGTTTAAATGTTTGACGATCCCTTGTTTTAAATCTATGATTATTTTCATATTAGAAGGTTTTTAGTTAACCTAAGAACTGTAATCCATGATTGTCTTCTTGTTACATAGTTGATTAGTTGGTCATAGAGTTGTAATCTATGAAAACTCAGTTCAAAATCCAACAGATTGGTATCATAGCCTAGTTTATAAGGGCTTCGTAAAGTGTTTTGTTTTGTTTTGAGTATTCTATGACCAGTTTCTTAGCCTAAAGTTGAATCATGTCCACTAAGTTTGAACTTGAAAAGTTTACAGATGAGAATGATTTTGGTCTGTGGAACATGAAAATGGAAGCAGTACTAATCAAGGAAGGGCTAGCTCTAGCCCTAAAAGAAGAGACTGAACTCCTGGAGACTATGACAGATTTCGAGAAGCAGGAAATGCTAGACAAAGCCAAAAGCTCCTTGATTCTTGGATTGGGTGACAAAGTCCTTCGGGAGGTCAAGAAGGAGAAGACAACTGCTAAAATCTAGAACAGGTTAAATTCTCTCTATCAATCTAAAACTGTCCCTAATAGATTATTTTTAAAGCAGAGGTTGTTTAACTTTAAAATGGATGAGTAGAAATCATTGAAAGATAATAAAGATGATTTTTTTGAAAGTGATTCAGGATCTAGAAAGTATTTCTGTAGATATTGATGATGAGGATGAGACAATAATCTTGTTGAATGCATTACCTAAATCATATTCTAATTTTGTGGAAACCCTTAAATATGGTAGACAAACACTGAAGTTAGAAAAGGTAGTGGAGGCTGTTTCTACCAAGGATAGTGAAAATAGGATGAGAGATAAAAATAGTGGTGATGGTGAAGGCCTTAATGTCAGAGGGAGATCAGAAAGGAAGAATTGGAAAAAGGGAGGACAAAATAGGAACAGGTCAAAATCTAGATCAGGGAATAGAAAATGTTTCTTTTGCCATAAGGAGGATCATTTCAGGAGAGATTGTCCTGAGAGAAAGAACAAGAAGAAACCTGAAAGAGATAGTGAGGGAGGCAGTGTTGGTATAGCATCAGAGGGATATGAAAGTTCAGAGGTTTTAGTTGTTTCCGAGGTAAAACTAGTGAGGAGTGGATCCTAGACTCAGGGTATACCTACCACATGACACCAAATAGAGAATGGTTCAACTTATTTCAACCTTTAGATGGTGGGAAAGTTATGATGGGGAATAATGTTGTGTGTCATATAAAAGGTATGTGTACAGTTAAGCTAAACCTTCAAAGTGGTGTAACTAAAACTCTCACAGACGTTAGATATATTCCTAACCTGAAAAGGAATTTAATCTCACTAAGAACTCTAGATTCTAATAGGTTTAGCTATAAGGCTGCAAATGGCGGCCTTAGTGTAATGAAAGGATCTCTAGTTATTATAAAAGCAGAGAAAAGAAATGGGTTATATGTGTTAAAAGGTAGAGTGGAGAGTGGGATTGCTATTGTTGGGTCAACGGAAGTTCAAGATAGAACTTCATTGTGGCATCAAAGACTTGCACTTGTTAGTGAAAAGGGCTTAGTAGAACTGTAGAACTAGGCAAGCAAAACCTGCTGTGTGGGGATAAGATTGGAAGTCTAACTTTATGTGAACATTGTGTATTTGGAAAAATGAGTAGAGTTAAGTTTGGATCTCGTCAACACTACTCAAGTTCACCACTTGAGTATGCTCACTCAGATGTTTGGGGGCTTTCTAGACACTACTCACTTGGAAGATGTAGATACTTCATTAGTTTTGTTGATGATTTTTGTAGGTATGTGTGGATCTACTTCCTTAAAACCAAGGATGAGGCATTCTCTAGGTTTAAGGAATGGAAAGTCATGGTAGAAACACAAACTGGAAATAAGATGAAGAAACTTAGGACTGATAATGGTCTAAAGTTTGTAAATGAAGAATTTAATAGTTTCTGTAGGATACATGGAATTGTGAGACACAAAATAGTAAGGAATATCCCACAACAAAATGGTCTCTGTGAGAGGATGAACGTAACCATTTTAGAAAAGGTTAGGAGCATCATGTCTAGTTCTAAGCTGCCACTTAAATTCTGGGCAGAGGCAACACAAACAACAGTCTACCTAATCACACTACAAGAAATATATTATATTGTGACAAAATTAATTTTATCAAAAGCTATTTCGTCACAAGTAATATAGGTATTATGACAAAATAAAAAAACATCACATTAAGTATGACAAAGGGAATATAGTGACTAAAAAAAATATTGTCATAATATTTTATCACAATAAAGAAATCCATAAGAAATAT
The DNA here is from genome assembly GCF_008641045.1 of Pistacia vera. Taxonomy (NCBI): domain Eukaryota; kingdom Viridiplantae; phylum Streptophyta; class Magnoliopsida; order Sapindales; family Anacardiaceae; genus Pistacia; species Pistacia vera. Next base: position 100,724 of record NW_022196754.1, on the reverse strand, counting down.
ATTGAAGAAAAATCATTTTATCATAATATTTCATCACAAATTTTTGGCGCCAAATTTTGCATCTAGGTAAATTGTTTATTGTAAAAAACATATTTTGTCATAAAACATTTTAGTCACTATATTTAGTTATACATGTTATAACTACAAATTATTTTGTCACAAAAGAATTTATTCATTATTAGAAAAATAATTTGTCATAACATATGCTGAAATAGAGGTATTAATGACAAAATGTTTGAATCAAAATTTAAGTGCCGAGATAAATTGTTTATCATGGCAAGCCATATTTGTTATAAAAAACTTTAGTCACTATATTTAGTAATACATGCTATAATTACAAACTAATTTATCATAAAAGAATTATTTATCATTACCAAAAAAAAAAAAAATATATATTATCATTTGTAAATGTTAAAATCGAGGTATTAGTGACAAAATATTTAAGTCTAATTAAATGTGATATTTTGTGACAAAAATTTGCTAAAAAAACATAATTAATATGCATACAACAATTTGTCATTCCTCTCAAGTTTTAAGCAATAACATATATGTCATTAAAAAAATAAATAAATAAAAACTCATAAATAATTTTAACAATATATTTCACTAAAAAGAAAAAGAAAGGGGGGGGGGGGGGGGGGGGGGGGGGTGGTGAGGTGGTTGTAGTTTACTTCAGAAATTCTTTAACACAAGAATAATTACTAAGAACAAGAATTAAGTAGCAAAATCAAATTAAAGATGTTTTCGATTGAAGGAGTGCATTTAGAACTGCTCATCTCCAAACGATGATCTTTTTTAGTAAAGCTATTTGAGCCCATTACAAGTCTTTCTAAATATTGGCAGTTAAAGTTGATGTGTGGCCTTTATGGGCTTCATAAAAACATAAGAGAATTTCGATATTTCATCTCTAGTAGCCACATACATTGTGTTTAATGACATTCATCACATTAGACACGTTCAATAATTATGTCATTAAGTATATGAATTGTGAAGAATTTAATTTTTATTTCAAAAATTTAAAATTATTTTCTTATCTAAACATGTATAAATTATCTTATTGCAAGAAAAAAATTTACTAGAATAATTTATTTTTCAACAATTTCCCAAATTATAAATATTTTTCAAAAAAATTATTAATGACATCCTAGAACATCCTTAATTTTATTTGTCACCAATTATTTAAAAAAAAAAAAATCAAAATAACCTTTAAATAGTTTTTTTTAAGTGAATCAAAATTTAAAAATAAAAAATTAATAGTAATTATTACTGTAAATAAACATTGTCATTTTTAATTAAAAACTTAAAACATAAAATATACACAATCGCTTTCATGTACCTTTAGATTCCTTAGGGTCCGCTTGGGAGTTTTATGGTAGCAGTTATGAGGGAAAACCACCGTAGCGGTTTTGAGTGTAAACCACCGTAGTTGTTTTGACGGGTGTTTAGGTGTGGTTTTTAAAACACCTAACATGTGCTTGGGAGTTTATTTTCAAGCGGTTCTGACACTTTTTTAAAATGATAAATTTTCATATATGCCCATAAATTTTATACCAACTTCAACTAATACTTGGGAGTTTTGTTTTTTTAATTACAAGGTATGAGTTCTTTATTTGTTTTCTACTTATTAGAATTTTATAACTTAAAATGTGATAAAGTCTCCTTATTCTTCTTCGTCATTCTTTGTAACATCTGGAATGATTGAAAAATTGTAGCTCTACTTCTTCAAGAAAAGATCTAGAAATGAGATTTTAATATTTTTTTTTTTTTATGATTGCTTAAAATTATTTTATATTTAATATGTTTGGAGACGTGCATAATATGATTATTATTATTTTTTTAATATAATTGTGATAATTTTGTAGTGGATAGGGTATTTGTGAAATAAAATTTTAAAACCAATCAAAATACCCTAATTTGGGGTGTTTTATAAACCCTAAAAAATATACTACATTGGTTTTAGAAGGTTTTTTAAACAGTCAAAACCAGTATATAAAAAATCTGATAAAGTAATGGATTTAGAATACCTCATAACCAGTCTAATTAAAAACCCTTTAAAACCGGTGAAAAAAAAAAAAAAAAAAACTCCCATTTCCAAGTGAGGAAGAGAAGAAGGGTTTTCATTGAGGAACCTTCCCATTTCCCCTTTAACCTTCTTTTTTCCGCATCAACCCTCTCAATTTTCCCCATTTTCTTTCTTAATTCTTTTTGCTCTAATTTTGATCTCGTCCTCGTGGCCACCACCGGAAACAAAAACATCAATGCCAGATTGGTTAGCTTTTCGTAATTTTGACTTGTTTCATTTCTTTATTTTGGTTGATTCTTAGATGGGTCTAGGTCAATTGTTTGGCATTTTGTTTTGATGATTTTTTTTGTGGTTTTTTAGGCGAACTTCGATGTGGGTTTATTTTAATTTTTCAGCATTATGATCGGAATTCTGCATGTTCTGATGTGGGTTTACTTTGTAAATTGGTATCGATTGTTTGTGCTTAATTTTGATGGAAAATTATGATGTGGGTTTGCTTTGAAATTTAATTTTGATTCAGCAAAATTCATATAACAATTATTTTTATTCATTAATTGCTAATCATAAAGCTTATTTTATCATTTATCTTTTTAGTTTGTTTATGGTGATGGTGTTGTTATGAGTTGTCATGTTTAATTAAATGTTTGATTAACATGATGGCTACTAATATTGAATGGATTTCAGGGCAAATTACATTTTGGCTTTGTTTCATTTGCAAAATAATTCTTGTGGGTTTGCTTCGAAAAGTAGTATTGCTTCCTTGTGCTGAATTATGATGTAAAATTGTGATGTGGTCTTGATTTGGAATTGTGTTTCATTCATTAGTTGCTGGTGCTAGTGTTGTTTAGAACTTTGATGTTTAATTGTATGTTTTACCATGTTTTGATGTATTATTTATATTTATTTTTCTAAAATTTGGTTTTGATTGATGTTTGTTTGTTCTTTATGCTTTAGGTGTTGCTTGGAGATGCTGGAGCTGGAAAGACCAGTCTTGTGTTGCGCTTTGTTGAAGAGCAATTTGTTGATTTCAGGTATTTTGGACGACTTATAGTTGCTAGTGAACCCCTTTTGGTTTCAAGAGTTTGATTTTTTAATATAATTTTTGTAGGAATCGACTATAGGTGCTGCCTTTTTCTCACAAACATTGGCTGTAAATGATGCCACGGTAAAATTTGAGATTTGGGATACAACAGATCAAGAGAGGTAACATAGCTTGGCACCAATATACTACAAAGGAGCTTCTGCCGCCATTATTGTCTATGCTATAACAAATCAGGCAAAAGTCTACCAATGAATTTATTTCCCAGTAGGATATGGAATCTTCGAACTGCTCATTGTTAAAAATTTAAGGTGTAAGACCTACAGAAAAGAGCTTTGTAATCCTTGAAACTTGAGGAGTTGAGTCTTAGGGATTAAGCCTCTTACCTACCATCTAACTTGGTGAAAAGGACCAGATATGAGAGATGAAATACAGAGCTATGTACCTCTATTTTATGATTCAAGGTGGTGATCCTACTGGTACTGGAAAAGGAGGTGAATTTATAAGGGGAAAGCCCTTCATAGATGAAGTGAACTCCAAGTTGCTTCACTCTGGAAGGGGTGTTGTTAGTATGGCAAACAGTGGTCCACACACAAATGGTTCCCAGTTTTTCATTTTGTATAAATCTGCAAATCATTTAAACTTCAAACATACAGTTTTTGGAGGAGTTGTTGGTGGTTTGACTGCATTGGTAGTGATGGAGAAGGTTCCTGTTGATGACAATGATCGACCTCTGGTGAGTTCTTTGTTTAGCATTAATCTCTCTAAAACTACATATATTGTAAACTTGTATCTAATTTTTACTGCTTTCTGTTTTACAATTAAATGGTATTCCCTGATTAATGATAGATGTAATGTGTATTTAGCATATGATCTTTTTGGGAAGCAAGACTTTCTGTTTATATTAGTCCTCTATGCCTTTTGAATTTTGGTGAATGTCTTGTTAGGAATCAATATATTATTTGGTAACATATGTTATCTCGAAGGTTGAGCATCAAACTGGCTTCAACTTAACTCAAAAGCTGCATATCTAGAAACACAAAGTTCATGATTTATCAAAAGCTGCATATCTAGAAATACAAAGTTCATGATTTATATGAAGATACTTTAGTATGTTCTGATCAAATTAGTTGCTGGACTCTGCCTTGATCATAAAATTAGTTGACTTAAATTAAATTATTGAATCCTTCCCTCATTATATGTTGGTTTCCTCTCATTTGTGTAGGAGGAGATTAACATAACCAGCGTAACACTATTTGTCAATCCTTACTCAGAACCAAATGAAGAAGAGGAAGAGAAGGCCAAAGAAGAGGAAAATGCTAGGGATGAAGATAAAGTTCGTTTTGGGACTCTTGTAAATATCAGTTGCCTTTAGAAATCATCATTATTGAGATGACAAAAAATATTTGTCATGCCTATATTCTTTTGACAATAAAAAATTTGTCACATAGAAATATTTATATTAAAAATTATTTGTCATGCTATTAAATATTTTAAAAAATTATTTCTGTCACTATACAATTTTTGACAAAAAAATATTGTCATATAAACATACATGTGACAAAATAAATGTTGTCACAATAAAGTCAATGACAAATACTTTCTGTCACTATTAAAATTATGACCAAATAATTTAGTCACCGTTCACAATTTTGACAAAATTAATTTTGTCATAACATATGATTTTTTCACCATAAAGCTTATCATTTGGTCTTTAAATATAAATCAGTTGTGACAAAATATTACTTGTAGTGATAAAAATTGCTTTCTATTGTTATAAATAATTTATCACAATAAACTAGTTTAAAGTGATAAATTATTATTGTCATAGTAAATAATTAGGCTGTGGTGACCAAACGCTTTTTCGTCACCATACACTTAAGATTACGAGCTTAATGTGACTAACCTGGTGACCAATATAATTCCTCACATTAGAGAAATGGTCACAAATTTTGATATTTATAGTGACAAATTATTTTGTTGTGAGAAGCCTAAATTCTTGTAGTGTCAATAGAACACCATCTTCAATAATAGGTTTTAGAGTCCCTCTGGAGAAGTGGACTGGTCATCCTGTAAAATTGGAAAATCTTAGAGTTTTTGGATGTCTAGCTTATGTCCACATTAGAGAAGACAAGCTAAAACCTAGAGCCATTAAATGTATCTTCTTAGGATACCCAGATGGGGTAAAGGGCTATAAACTCTGGAACTTAGAGTCTAAGAAATGTATCATCAGCAGGGATGTTGTTTTTAGAGAAGAAGTCCTACCTGGCCTTGAAAAGGATTCTAAAAATTCAGAGGGCAGTCCATCAGGATTAGATTACTTAGAGCTAGAACCTCAAAACTCCAAAGTTGATTAAACTGTGAATCAAGGTAGAGCTGATGAGATTCAAGCTGAGGAAAATAATCCTGAAAATTTTGTGGGTGATCAAACTGGTGAACTTGAAGGTGAGCAGTTGAATCATGGTGATGAGTTAGAGCTGTCTAATTACCAACTATCAAGAGATAGAGTTAGAAGGGTAATCAAACCTCCAAACAAGTTAGGGTATGCTGATCTGGTTGCTTATGCTTTACAAGTTGAAGATGATATGAGTGATGAACCTAAGTCTTTTCAAGAGGTTGTGTCAGGGCCAGAAAAATTGCAATGGCTTAAAGTAATTAAAGAAGAGTTTTCTTCTCTAATAAAGAATAAAACTTGGATTTTAGTAGATAAACCAAGAAATTGTAGAGTGGTCAAGTGCAAATGGATTTTTAAAAGAAAATCTGGATTAAACCCAAATGAGTCACCAAGGTATAAGGCAAGGCTGGTCGCAAAAGGGTTTACACAAGTGGAGGGCATAGATTACAATGAGATTTTTTCCCCAGTTGTCAAGCATTCCTCTATCAAAATTCTATTGTCACTTGTTGTCCAATTTAATCTAGAACTAGAACAATTGGACGTGAAGACAACTTTCTTACATGGAGATTTGGAAGAGACCATTCTGATGGAACAGCTAGAAGGATACAGAGATGTTGCAGGTAAAGTTTGCCTGCTTAAAAAATCCTTGTATGGTTTGAAACAATCACCACGACAGTGGTACAAAAAGTTTGATTCATTTATGATTGAAATAGGTTTTAACAGATGCAATTATGATAGTTGTTTCTGTTTTAAAAGAGTTTCTAAACTTACTTACATTTTCCTGCTTTTGTATGTGGATGATATGCTTGTGGCTTGTCATGAAAAATCCGAGCTGCCTCGGTTAAAAAAGATTCTGAACACCAAATTTGAGATGAAAGAGTTGGGTCAGGCTCAAAAGATACTTTGGATATCAATTATTAGAGAAGAGTTCATGACAGTTTGAAGCTGGTTCAACAAGATTGTACTGAAAAGATTCTGCAGAAGTTCAACATGAAAGATGCAAAGGCTGTCCAAACACCTCTTGGTCAGCATTTTAAGCTTTCTCATGATTAGAATCCTCAAACTGAAGAAGAAAAACTTGAAATGTCATCAGTTCCTTATGCAAATGTGCTAGGCAGTTTAATGTATTTGATGATATGTTCAAGACCCGACTTGGCCTACTCAGTAGGCATTGTGAGCAGGTTCATGAGTAATCTAGGGAAGATCCATTGGTCTGCATTGAAATGGATCTTGAGGTACACAAAGGGGACCAGTTCAATAGGTATGGTGTATAGAAGGAATCAAAAAGAAAACTACTGTGTTGAAGGATTTTTTGATGCAGACCATGCTGGTGATGTTGATAGAAGGAAATCAACTTTAGGTTTTGTTTTTACAGTATGGGGAAACATTGTTAGTTGGAAGTCTAAACTCCAACACATGGTTACACTATCTTCAACTGAATCTGAGTATGTGGCGTTAACAAAGGCTGCAGAAGAAGCAAAGTGGCTGAAGGGTTTTGTGACTGAGCTAGGTTTAGAACAGAGGGCAATAACAGTTTACAATGATAGTCAAATTGTCATACATCTTTGTAAAAATCAAGTATTTCATGAACAAACTAAACACATTGATGTTCGACTCCACTTCATTAGAGAGATGATTGATAGAGGTGAAATTAAGGTTGAAAAGGTGGATGGTTCTCATAACCCAGCAGATATGCTTACAAAACCTATTACTGCTGACAAACAAAGGCTCTGTATAAGCCTTCTTAATGTTACATAATCAAGAGCCTATTTCCAAGGCCAAATAAGGTGTCAAAACAAAAGCCAAGGTGGAGAATTGTGGTGATGTGGCTTATGTTTTGCCATGGTGGAGTCAATGAAAATTGGGTTGAGTCAAAGGGTGCAGCGACGTCGTTTAAGGTTGAGCTAAAGAGGTTTTTTTTCGTGTTATTCGATCCAGCCTTCATTTCTCTCTTCTAACTCATTTGTTCCAAAATCTGCTAATGGGAGAGGACGAATTCTGTTACTCATCTACCGCTAGAAATCCTTGGGGATCCAAGTGAAGGCTGATCCTGGAGATGATTGATGTGTATATATTGATTCCATTTTATACGGATTTGCAGCAAAGGGAAAAAGAGAAGAAAGCAAGGGTTTCTTCGGGTTGTATTCTTCCTTGCTCATTTTGTTTTCTTTGTTCAATACTGTGTAAATTGTCCACTTGACTGTGATAGTAATGACATCTTATTTGTACCTTGAAGAGTGGATGTAGGCTACCCAGCCGAACCACTATAATCCTTTGTGTCGATCTTTATCTCTTTACTTGATCTAATGTTTAAATGCTTGATGATCCCTTGTTTTAAATCTGTGATTACTTTTATGTTAGAAGGTTGTTAGTTAACTTGAGAACCGTAATCTGTGATTGTCTTCTTGTTACACAATTGATAGTTAGTCATAAATCTGTAATCTGTGAAAACTCAGTTCAAAATCCAACACTCTGTTTATAATTGGATATTTTGATGGTTTTCAATTGTCATACTTCCTAGGACAGCAGCAAGAAAGATTTCTTGTATCAATGAGGAGAAGCTTTTGGGTCTTCCTTGATTACAAGGGTAATTTTGCTTTCTCTGAGAAATGGCACAAGCTTCAGTGGGAGAGTGGTTCAATTTCAGTTTTGAAGTGCTTAAACCAACCCATATTGACCCGTCACCATAATGGATTAAGTGGTTAGATTCCCATTCTAAATTCAAAAACGTGTAGATCTACATTTACAAAGAGTATGATATGCTGATACCTTAGCAAACTTGGAACTAATTCATCCAAATATTTATCATTGATGGGCCAAGGCTCCAAAATAAATGAAAAGTCTCCTGCTCAAGGAGACTTGAGGTTTATCTGAGATAAGTTTTTCTGAAAGTGTGTTTATGTTTTTGCATGATTTTGCATCTGCTTCTTGTTAATGTAATGTTTCATCTTTTTTTGAAATAAATTACCTTTGGCGCCTTGTCGGTAACAAAGGTTTTCACCCCAAAAAAGAAAGTGAAGAAACATGAAATGGCTTTGAATTCTAAAAGTAAAAGAGGGGCTGGAAGTAAACATGAACATGAGATGGTTTATGATTGTTGAAATAATTGTTTCTCACATCTAACATTGTGGTTGTGCATATGTTTTAAATGGGCCATGATATAATTTTTGATTGTATGAATAGTATATCAGCTCAATGATTTTCTTGTAGTTGTTCGTAACTGGATTATTGTTTTTATGGTTAATGTATAAACACTAATATTATGTAACTTGATTAATATATAGCTGAGCTTGCTAGATGCATAATTTGCACTTCAACTACTGTTTAAAACTGTACGAGTAAAATGAGTTGCTCTGTTTTCCGCTATTTAATTTGTCCCCTGTTTTAGACAAAATTTTGTTGATATTTAGTATTCTGCATTTTTACACGTTGATTATTTTGAGTTAGTTGAGTAGTAATTATAAGCTGAATCTGCATTTATCGAACCAATACGAAGAAGCCTGAAATAAAGTTGAAGCCGCATTTATCGAACCAATATGAAGAAGCCTGAAATAAAGCTGAATCCGCATTTATCGAACCAATACGAAGAAGCCTAAGATAGACTTCCAATTTTACAGATTAAGAGTTATGGTTGTTGAAGGTTTATTTGGCTAAGTTGGTTGTTTTCATGCATTTTCTACAACTCAAGTGATGGCACTCATAAGTCTAGTGGACAATAAGCATCCAATTAACCCCAAAAAGTTGACCGAGAAGGTTTGTTCTCTTCATTCACTTCTTAGATTCAAACCTTGAAGTCACTTATCATATTTAACTTATCTTGAATTATTAAGCTTGTAAGATGTTCAATAGACTCTAGAGATAATTAAGATGTGCACAAGCTAACCAATTTTACATTATTATTACACAATCATAGACGTTGGACATTTACCTGCAATATAAGGAATAATTGTTGAATGTAGATTCAGAAAATAATCACTCAAAAAAAATTATAACCAGAAATTTTGCCAAAAACATGAGAGAAAATAGAGGAATGCCATAGACAAATTTGTATCTCTTTTGATCAATTCTAGCACAATCCTCTTAACTCTATCTCAGCAATTCGTTTCACTTTTGGTCAAAAGTGCAAACCTGTACAAAAACAGGCCTGTAGAAAGTACATTAGAAATATAATTCATCAAAGGCATGAAATATGAAGAGTTTTGAATTAATTTCTTATAAAATTATAAAAATGATTATGATATTACCAGAAAAAAAAAAAAAATTGATTCAGTGCATTAAAGCTTTGCCAAATGTATACAAATTAATGTAATATTTATTTTATCTACATTAATTAACTTATTTTAATTTTTTGTATACAATTTTCAATCACATTTATTTATAAGTCATATCATTCGAGAATAATAATTTAACATCAAATTTGCATGTATAATGTTACCTTTTTTTTTTTTTTAATTAATTTCATTATATAAATACAATTGTGACAAACAATTACCTATGTAACAATTAATTTTAAAGTAATATTATACTAACAACTCTTTCTCACAAACTTTCTTTCAAAACTCTAACGTGACAGCTTGCAATTAATTAGTGGGACTTTTTGTAAATTGACCAATTGTAAACCACCACGTTAGGGTTGTGAGAGAAAGTTTGTGGGTGAGGGTTGTTGGTGTAGTATTATTCTTAATTTTAACACAGTTATTTAGCAATATAAAATAAAACATTCACTTGCTCAATCATTTGTTCTTTTTTTTTATTTATGAAAATTTTGATCAACTAATTTTTCGTCAAACTTGAGTTTGAAATTCCAATTGAGTGCAATATTTATCCCTAAAATCCCAAAGACACTTTTACATTAGAAAGTGTGTCGGTTGAGTTATCGACGTAGTCTCTCGTATACTTAAGTCAGCTAATAATAATTACATATGAGCTTAATTGATAAAAGTTGTTGATTAATTGTGATGGGATATTTTTAAAGAAATAGTTATTTTGTAAGAAACATAACTTCTCATACCCATTTGTTGATCCACCTGTCCTTTATTTTTGGTTTTAACTACCATGCGTGCTCAACGTGACAGTTATGATTGTAACCGTCTTATCCAAGTTGTTGTGCAACAACTTGTTCGCCACTGTCTAAACATATTTTCCTTAACTGCTCTACCATGCTTTGCTTGGCACAATTCAATTGTACTTTTACTACAGCTAATTTTCTCCCTTAGGCCTCCTTAGTTTTACTTACAATTAATATTACTTGTAACCTGATATATCTTACTGCAAGTTTTTTCTACCGTTAGACTATCTCTTTACTAAAGAATGATTTGAATAGCATTAAAAAAAAAAAAAAAAGTTAATGAGATAATAATGAAGTATCGAAAGTATTTGTAATGAATACGAAATTAAAGTTAATTTTAATAATCTTATATAAGGATAATTCGTCATTATAAATTTTATCAAAAAATGAGGCCTTTTTGGTCCATTAGTTAAGGCCTAATCACTACTAATAGATATGCTCTTTTTAAAGTTATAAGAGTCTTTTTAATCTATGGTCCAAAAATAATTTTCAAAAACTAAAATATGGTTCAAATTTTTTATATATCTTAATATTTGAAAATCTGTTTAAAATAAAATTAAAAAATTGTTTCACGTGATAACCAAATATAAAACTATGAAAATGACTTTTAATTGCTTTTTAAATTTACACTAAATTTTAGGATTATATGCAAAAACTCTTTTTGCAAACCTTGTGAATCATTTCTACTAAATGCATTTTCGTAAAATTTGTTATTTCATTTAAATTCAATATGAATATAACCACCTTTCAACAGCCGTTAATCAAAATGGAAGTCCAGAATGTAATCTCTTTAAAACATTTTATCTATCGAACACCTAAACCTTGTCTCTCCACCTTCACCAAGAAACTAGCGGGAAGAGTAAAAGGTCCGAGAAAGTCACAAAAAGTGTTCGAGAATTTCTACACGGTAAAGTTTACTTCTTCAAATCAAGAATCTCTTTGTCATGCCCACTGATTTTGCATCATGGCTTTCTTTTTTCATAATTATTATCTTATTCAATCATTACCCATCAAGTTAAATCTTTACATAATCATGGCTTCTTTAGCACAATCATGATCTTTTACTTGTTTTTGTTTTAGTTTTGGTTTGAGTTTGTGTTTTTTATTTCTGCTGTTTTGGTCACTTGTGGAAAGGGTTACTTATGATGGTTGAGTTGTGATTTTTAATTTCAAGTTTCTGGGTGAAGCTAAGGAAGTAGGGATTAGGTTCATTTTCAGTGTTTGACTAGAAGAGAATTGTTATAGGGGAAACATTTATGCTTGGTTTGTACTTAGCTACTTGTTTTTATGTACAATTTTTGAAGCTTTTTGGTTTCCTCTTTATCATTACTAATTGGCGAATGCTTTTCTTTTTTCCCACTATTCCATGATATGTGTTTGAACAAATTTGTTGTTGCTTATCCTCCATCTTGGAAATTGATGTGAAATTTGTGATGTTCTGTTTTAACTGCTTAAGGATATAGTAGATGCTTGAAGTATATAATTTGACATGGAGACGTCGATTTGATTCCAGAAAGAAGGAGGAATTGGGAAATAGTTACCAAGTCTTGATACCTCGTATTTGCAAAATATTCAGATGGATCCTGAATCATAAAGCTTCAGGTCCTTCTTGGAATATAAATGGATATAATGTATAGAATGAGCTCCGGGAACTTTACAACTGCTTGCCATGACGGGGATGGTGCAAATACGTGACAATAAAGTATCTACGTGTTTCTCAATCCGCATTTTCGCTTTTGTGTGGATTCTGAACTTCCTATTTATTTATTTCTTAATTCTTATGGTTACAATTGTGCAAGCTTTGGCATTCTATTGATAATTACGGGATTATTCATTTTCTGAGATGATTGATGAAGGTGTGTTAATCCATAATATGGAAAACTTTTGAACAATGGTTTGCTCAATGCAGTTATTTGATTTTCTTGATTCTTGGATGGATTTAACCTATGTCAATGAGGTTTTCTGATTGGATACTGATTACTGAAGAATTTCTGATGTGCTTTTATATATTATTGAGGACAAATTAGGATTTTGTAGATTGCTTTTTCTCATCGGAGTCTATTCAATCAAAGCCTTTTAGAATTGAAGATTAATATGAACAAGAGCATGACTATTAGACGAGGCCCAGTTANAATAAAGTATCTATGTGTTTCTGAATCCGCATTTTCGCTTTTGTGTTGATTCTGAACTTCCTTTTTATTTATTTCTTAATTCTTATGGTTGCAATTGTGCAAGCTTTGGCACTCTATTGATAATTACGGGATTATTCATTTTCTGAGATGATTGATGAAAGTGTGTCAATCCATTTTGAACCATGGTTTGCTCAATGCAGTTGTTTGACTTTCTCAATTCTTGGATGGAACCTATGTCAATGAGGTTTTTTGATTGGATACTGATTACTGAAGAATTTCTGATGTGCTTTTATATATTATCAAGGACATATTACGATTTTGTAGATTGCTTTTCTCATTGGAGTCTATTTAATCAAAACCTATTAGAATTGAAGATCAATATGAACAAGAGCATGATTGTTAGACGAGCCCAATTAAACCTGTAGTTGATTTATTTTTTGGTAGATGATTCCTGTTCGAAGATAATTAAATCACTTTCTAGGAATTTGATTTGGCATTTAGTGACCAAAAGTAGTTGATGTTTTTATCGTTGTGCTACTTTAAGTGGCAGCTTGAGATAAAGCTCGATACACAGACTCAGTAGAAGACTTGGCAACTACCTTTTGCTTCCTAGAACTCCATTGAATGAGGTTACCACCAAGATAAACAAAACAACTAGAGGCGGACTTCCTATCATTAAGGTTACTAGCCCAATCTACATCACTTTATTCTTCAAGGACTAAGTCAATGGCTAGAATGAAGAATAAACCATGATTCATAGTAACCTTTAAGTAACGAAGGACCATTTTTACAGCTTGCCAGTGAACCACAGTAGATCATACAACTTACTATCACGTAAGTGCAACTTAGAGCTAATAATCATAGGCGTAACACAAGCCTCAACGTACATATTAGTCTTCTTCAGTAGGTCTGTAGTGTACCTATGTTGTGTGAGATATAAAGTAGTAACATTCTTGTATGCTTCGAAGCCCAAAAAATAGCTCAAAGATTTTAGCACTTTTAGGGAGAGCTGCTTATCTTCATCTTTAATGAATTGCTAAAGGACTTGAGACTTGTTTCCAGTAAGTAGAATGTTATCCACGTAGACTAGTTGAACAATTTGAATTTCTACAGACTGATATATAAACAAGTAGTTATCTGAGGTGGCAATATGGAACCCTTACTTCGCAACATTTAGAGATAGCTTAGGTGAGAAAGATTCAATTTGTTGTTTTAACTACTGGACTAAATTTCTTAATATAATCAACCCCAGCTGTTTGTTAAAACCCTTTAGCAACAAGCCTTGCCATGTATATTTGAGAGGTACCATCTGAAATGTATTTGATACTAAACACCCACTTGTTTCCCATAATATGCATGGAAGAAATTACAAGAACCAAAGTCTAGGTATGATTAGCCACAAAAACTTTATACTTTGATTGCATAGTACTAAAACAATTAGGATCGTGTAATGTTGTTGTATAGAAGTAGGTTCAACAGATAACAACTTAGAACAAGTAACATGATAAATCTATCTTGTGATCCTATAAACCTGTAATGGAGAAGAAGCATCTATTATACCAGAATCGAATAAAACTTGTTGAGTGCAGTATTATAGATTGTAGGAAGCTTAGAAGGAAACTGAGCTGGAATTTGTAAAGTAGAGAGATTAGATGGAGTAGTAACCTGAGCTAATTGGACTAAACTATTTTGCATTGAGCCATTTGGCATTTGAGGAAAGCCAGATTTGGTAGTGTGAAAGCCTTGAAAACTAATTTTAAATTAATAATAGCATTGATTATGTCAAATTCTATTACATATCTAACACACAAGTAGTCCTCTAGAGCATTAAATCGACCTCTTCCTCTACCTCCTCTAAACACTTAAAATTGTTGTTGTGCATGAGGAAAAGTAAAATTATTGGGATGATATGAGGGAGATATTTCTTGGATTGCATTAGAAGGCTGATTCTTAGGTAAAGAGTAAGACTACTGATTATATAACATGACATCTTTAATAGAGTTATTGGATAACAGTGCAGCTGATTGATTTGGCTATAAAAAATCATTTGGTTTAGCCGAAAGAAAATGTGTTGAAGTAGAAGAGAATTCAATATGAACATCTACTACTAAATTAGCATTCTATTTTTCTGATCCAAATTTAAAGTTTTGTGATAAAAATTGTGTTAAATTGTGTTTCATGTAATGTCATAGACTCAAGTTTAGAGGTAAGATTAACTACAACATCTTTGTACTAAACCCCTAGGCCGTCTAGAATATATAGCAACAGTTCACATCTCTTTTGTACTCCAGTTGCTGACAACATATCAGCAATTTCTTTTATTTTAAGTAATCACAAATACTAGATGATCCTTTTGAATTAGTCTGCAACTCAAATAGTAAATGCATTATTTGAGACTTCAGTGATGTTTGTTTTTTAAATTGAAAACTGAATACAAATAAAACATCTTAGTTTATTAAAATTTGCTGCACTCAGACTTAAAGAGGGAAATACAAACAAACCCTTAGACGAATCCTCTATCATCCTTTCAAATGTTAACCAAATTTCACAAGTGGTATTTCATTATGGAAGCGAGTAACCAATTCATTGGTAGTTGATTAATGCGTTTCCTGAGAGTATAGTCAAGATTTACCTAAATGATTTCTTCTGAGTCAGTTCCGGTAGACTTCAATCTAACAATTTGATTAGGACACTTCTCAGCAGTAATTTTGTAGCAATTGGAACAAGGGTGAACGAAGTTGTGACTGGTTGAATCAAACCTAACGTAACGCACTTATCGTTGTTGTTGATCTGCTTATCAGGATTTACAAATAAGTTTTCACTGCTGTTTGGCTGGGAAGAAAGAGAAAGAAAACTTTGTCTATTGACGTTAGTCATGAAAGACTGATATGACAGCTTTTGTATTACAAATTTACAATACTAGCAGTAAGGGTAGCGGGCATAGATCAATAAGACTAATTAGATCATATGCTTGAGTTTAGATCAATAAAACGAATTGTCATGTTTAAATCGTGTTTTTCTTTTTGCCAACCCGAACAGTATATTTAAACTTATTTTACTGAAAATCCAATAAGAACATGACAGTTTAAGTTGTTGACCCAAATAATATTTAGATCGTATTCGGATTGAGAACCCGTTTATTATATGCAACTCCTTTATAAGACGCGGACTCATTCATGACACGCAAACCCATTTATGACAAANAAAAAAAAAAAAAAAAACCATGTTATATGGTAATACTATTATTATATACCATGGCTTTTCCTTTTAAGTTATTATTATATGATTATGTGTATATCTCACTTTGAAAATTATCTATATTTTAGTTTTATGTCCTTTCTTCTCACCTCTTTTAAAAAGTTACTATTTTCAACATCTATTTAAGTACTTAAGATCAGAACTATATGAGCAAAAAATAGTCTTGGATCTGACAAGACCCAATAATAAAATAAATATGTTACGGTCAAAGGCCTTAGCCCAATTCTGGTTTGGCCTACGCTTAAAGTCACCTTGTGAACTGTGCACTATATGAATTGAACTATCATACAAGTTAAGCTAAATCGGGCTCCGGCCCATTAGTCTACAATATTCCATAAATAGAAAATCAGAAATCCATTCTATTTCCTCTTCTACTAAGATCCTAAATCTTGCTCAAATTGGCAAATCTAATCTGATAAGGACAGGAAAACATATTTCTTTCTTGATAGAGATTATTTCCCAAAGTTGGACTAAGTATCCTACTAGGATTCCAATCCCTTGAGTTTACTATATAAACAAAGGCATGCCCTCTCATAAATGATGCAATTTCCATTATTCAAAATCACTTACTTGCTCCTAAGTTTTTGTTCCTGAGAGTTCAACACCTTCGTTGTAATCTTGACCTTCGGCAAGACTCCCAATAATCCTTCTTTCTCTTAATTTTTATTAAATAGTCTATTTCAACTTTGTTGACTTGAGCGTCAGAGTGTCTACGGCAAACATCACCCCGGTGTTTCCTGTAAGCTTCAAGTTTGTCTCATCGTGTGTGCCAGTCCAACAGATTGTCAATGGTTTCAACCCCATAGGATCCATTCTTTCTGTAACCGTAGATTTTTTGCATCTACAATAACTAAAAAAGTAGGTATTATTTTAATAGATCACATTGATTAGATTTTTTTTAACGCATTTAAGGTTTAAGCGAAAAAAAATAATAATTTAACCTCTAAAAATATATATTAATGATTTTAAAGCCATGAATGATTTTGATATGCACTTGAATCGGTAGAGAGACTTCATGGGTAACTTTGAGAATATGTAAAAGATAAGCTCTGGAGGAGGATGAATCGTGGTTTCAATAGTGACACCATTGGTTTCATTTCAGTTAAATATCTTTCATTAATTTTATGAAATTGAGCATCATTAGCATGGTTGTTAGTATTCTACGATGCGCGATACGTATCCTATGATATGATTCGATACAGGTCGCCAATAATACGTATTAAAGAGTGTATTATAAACATTTTGATACGTTGATNGCTCAACACCTTCATCGTAATCCTGACCTTCGACAAGACTCCCAATAATCCTTCTTTCCCTTAATTCTTATTAAATAGTCTCTTTCAACTTTGTTGACTTGAACGTCAGAGTGCCTACGGCAAACACCACCCCGGTGTTTCCTGTAAGCTTCACGTTTGTCTCATCGTATGTGCAAGTCCAACAGATTGTCAATGGTTTCAACCTCATAGGATCCACTCTTTTCGTTGTCAATGGTTTCAACCCCATATGATCCATTCTTTCTGTAACCGTAGATTTTTTACATCTACAATAACTAAAAAAGTAGGTATTATTTAATATATCACATTGATTATATTTTTTTTAATGCATTTAAGGTTTAAGAAAAAAAAAAAAAAAATTAACCTCTGAAAATATATATTAATGATTTTAAAGCCATGAATGATTTTGATATGCACTTGAATCGGTAGAGAGACTTCATGGGTAACTTTGAGAATATGTAGAAGATAAGCTCTGGAGGAGGATGAATCGTGGTTTCAATAGTGACACCATTGGTTTCATTTCAGTTAAATATCTTTCATTAATTTTATGAAATTAAGCATCATTAGCATGGTTGTTAGTATTCTACGATACACGATACGTGTCCTATGATACGATTCGATACGGGTCGTCAACAATACGTATTAGAGAGTGTATTATAAACTTTTTGATACGTTGATATGTATCATATGATACGATACGTATTCGTTTGTATCCTTAAAAATATCGATACAAATTGATATGACTTTATTAATTTAGGCCAAAGGTCCAAAAAAAATTTCAGGTCGAATCCGGGTCACCTAACCCTGTTCACTAAAACCTGCCTAAATTTACCCATTTTGCATGGAGAAAGTGAAAAAGAAGATGTATTGCCCATTTTGCATGATAATAATAACACGTGGAGTTATAGATATTGACATTGATCTTGGAAATGATACGAATGATTGAGAGGAAATGAAATAGATTCTTAAGTTTCTGATTAATTTTAATTATGTAATACCATAAAATTTGTTAATCAATTATGGGGATGATATTAATTTTTAGAAAAAATTTATTATTTTTTTGAAAAAGGTGTATCCTACGATATGATACGATACGCAATACACGATTCGAAAAATTAGGTTTTTGATACACGATACGATACATGATTTGACAACCATGTCCATTAGTACTCAATTTAAAAATTATTNAGTAAGATATTTTCAAGAAATATTTCCTTGTGCCATCAAGAAATGATACCCAAAATATTACATTGATATATTGATCCTCCCTAATTATTTTTGAAGAAAAAATTGATATAAATATAACTTCCTTAGCTGTAAAAGATTGCATAAGTTAAAAGTAATACAATTATTTCGTTCGAAAATTCTCGTTTGATATATATAATTTTGTAGGGGAAAAAAATACTTAATTTGAAATGAAAATTATATCAAAAAAGAAAAAATTAGAAGTGTAAAATAAATATCATATCACTAAATTGAAGTAAGAGAGGTAGATGCTACATGGTCGCAAGACCATCTACTTTTATTGTGAAATGAAAATTACACCAAAAAAGAAACAATAACTTAAAAGTGTAAAATAAATATTATAAGTTTTAAAAAGTGTCATGGTAAAGCAATAAACGTACTATATCAATTCACTTTATTTTTTTATATAAATTTACGTTATGAATAATAATATTTTTAAATTTAAATTTTATTTATTAAATAATACAACGGTAATTGTATTAAATGTAAACTGTAAAGGAGGATTTTAATTAACTACTATTTAGTTAATTCTCAGCTCATAGAATTTCGATATTATTTTAGTTAATGAATGGTTATAGTAAAACTTTTTTAAACTGCTAAGTTGATTAATGATTTTTTTTTCCTTTTTATCATCTATTATTAACATTATTCACAATAATTCAGACACAGAGAGTTCAAACGCTAATAATCTTTCTATTAATTCTTGATTAGTTAAAAACTTTGAGATGCGAGGAGTTCAAGAGAATAATAATAATTAATAAGGGATGCTAATCTTTCCATTAATTTTTTAGTTAACGGCCTGTTCCCACCCAAAAAATAGCCCATTGACAAATTCATATCCACTCATATTTTAAATATCATTTCAGTTCCCAAAACATAATTTTAATAGTAATTTTTGTTGTCAGGAAGGGCAAAATAGTCAAAAGCCCATAATTAATGAGGGCATAATGGTCACCAAACAGTGGCTGTCAGAGAAGAAGAATGGTGCACGTTAGCAGAAGATGGCACAAGTTAGCAACGTTAGATTTGGTAGGTTTTTTTTTCCATTTTTTGGCCAATCCCGGCCTTCAAAATCACTTTTGACACCACCCAGAGAATTCTCATCACCTCTTCTACAAAGCCCAGGCCTCCATTTGTCGTCATCACTTACCAATTCCCACCACCGCCTCCATTCGCTCAGATTTCCAGTCGTTTTTGCTATCGAAAATCGTCCCTACCAACACCAACCGACTCCCTGAATCTTCCTCTCTAAAAGCCCCAACATTCTCGATCCTGTTTGCGCACCAATCGCCAGAGATTGAAGCTTCCCCACCTTAGGGTTTTTTGAGTTTTAATTGGATTAATTGGGTTTGATTTGTACTATTTTTGTTTTTGTTGGGTTGAACTATAATTGATGAATGTTTGTTTATTGATTTTCTGTTTGTTGACACTCCCCAATGCCCGCGGCAATTGCCAACAATGGAAAAGGCTGAGAAAAGAAGAAAGAATAGAGGTTTTTTCTTCAAATCACCTTGTTCTTCACCTAAATCAGAGGATGCCCTAATATTTGAGTAGTAGGTGTTTTAAAAGTTTGAGGGTGGGAAAATGTCAATGGGCCATTTTTTGGGTGGTAACATGTCGTTAACTCTTAATTTTACCCTCTTTTAAATGGAAGATGAGGGCTACTAATAAAATTAATGGGGGGCTACATACAATTATAATGTGCCAATTATCGATTTGTGAGGTCAAAATGAAAAAAAAAATAGAAAAGAGTGTACCAACCAATGCCATCATCTAAAACTTGATGATCTTCAAAACTATAATAGGCCCAAAATTAAATACAGCCCTATATAACTTCAAAACAGAAGCCCAAATGAACTGTTCAAAAGAGCAACAACCTAGTCCAATTCAATGTCTAATCAGTAGAGCACATTGGTAGAAGAAAGAAAACCCAGTTGCGGCCATGACAAAATTATTGTATGACGGCCAAAATCAAGGGGAATTGGGAAGAATTCAGAAAGAGAAAATAACCCCCATAATTTTCTTGTTTAGCCCCCATCTACTTCAAGTGGGCATGCGACTGTAATAAAAACTTTTAAATAAGATTCCACATGTTTTGGAGCTGAGGCCTACTAAAGAACATGTAGACGAACATTTCCAGATTAGATTAAACTGAACAAGATAATGACTATTTTAACCATATAAAGCGTGAAACTGGAAAAAAGGAAATCATCATTGGTTAGACAAGCAGCGTATGATTCCTTTGCACCAACATCAGGCGAATCAAACATTCAATATACTAGTGATCCATATATTGCATTGACTGTCGATTCCACTTAGATTAAAAAAATGGACTGATTTATTAACGAAACAAACAAGGTTATATTGTCATGAATTACTACTTATTTCTAAATTACATTATGAGCACATAGTGATATTATCCAATTTGGATAACACGTTCATTCTCTCGAACAAAATGCTATGATCCTATGAAGAATGGTAATGTTTTCCATATTCTGTTAGTTCCAAAGTTATGAATCTGAGAGCTAATTTCATCAGAACTATTGATTTTCCTAAGTACACATTACCTTTGTGGAAGTACATAGTCGCTTGTCCTTTTTCTTTCAAGTAAAGAAACCGAGTCATATTATTCTTTGGCCCCACAAGTCCAGTTAAATTCCTTCATAGTTTCAAGCTATGGCCATTGGGACGGTGGTACATTTCCCAAATTCCTTTTGTCACCAATATGACTTGCATGAAGTTGATCTCTCGCACATCAATTTGACAGGAGAATTTCCAAATTGGTTGTTAGAGAACAATACAAAATTAGAAATATTTCTGCTCCATAACTCTCTTTCTGGACCACTTTGTTTACCGTTTCATTCTCACCAACATCTAATAATATTGGATACCTCAACCAATTTCTTCCAAGGTCACATTCCAACAGAGATAGGTGCAAAACTACCGAGGTTTATATTTTTAAATATTTCTAAAAATGTTTTTAACGGTAGCACTCCATCTTCTATTGCTAAGATGGACTCATTGGAAAGTCTAGACTTTTCCAATAATCAACTGTCTGGAAAAAGACCTGAAGATTTGGCCACAGGTTGCTCCTCATTGTAGCTGCTTGCTTTATCAAACAACAATTTAGAAGGTGAAGTATTCTTTATAAATTTTAACTTGACAAAATTGATGAGGTTACAACTGGATAAAAATTACTTGGTTGGAATGATCCCAGAAAGCTTATCTAATTGCTCTTTGCTAGGATTGAATCTCGGTGACAATCATTTCTCTGGTATAATCCCAGGATGGTTGGGAAATATGTCAGAATTGGTGGATATTATAATGCCCAATAATCATCTTGAAGGTCAAATTCCTATGGAGTTTTGTAGAATTGATTTTCTTGAAGTTTTGGAACTTTTATACAATAACATGTCTGAGTTCTTACCATCTTGTTTCAAGCGTTTGAAAATCAAACAAGTTCACTTGTCAAGAAATAAGTTACAAGGACAACTCAATGATAGTTCTATTATAGCCTTTCTTTGGTGACATTAGATCTTAGCTACAATCTTTTCAATGGCAGCCTTCCAAATTGGATCGACAGGCTTTCTCTATTACACTACCTCATCTTGGCTAAGAATAATCTAGAAGGTCAATTGTCATTGCAATTGTGCGAGTCGGACCAATTACGTATCTTGGATCTTTCTCGAAACAATTTTAAAGGCTTTATTGTTCCTTGCTTAAATATAAGTGAATTTTATAAGAAAGGATACAATGCTACAACTCTAGCTTCTGGTTTTAAGGATCAAGCTCCTGTTTATAGTCCTTTGCCTGCATTTTCTTATTCTCAAATTGGGCCTCCAAGTAGTAAGAAAGAAAGTATAAAATTCACAGGGAAGAATGCAAAATACTCTTACATTGGTAGAGTTCTCATGTTTATGATCTAATTAATCTTTCTTGCAATAAACTAATAGGTAAACCTTACAATACTCACTAGTTTAAACTTCTCACATGACAATGTGATAGGTCCAATTCCACTGGAATTTTCAAACCTCAAGCAAATTGACAGCTTGGGCCTTTCTTACAACAACTTGAATGGTAAAATTCCTCCTAAGCTTGTTGAAATAGTTACTTTGAATGTTTTCGCAGTAGTCTTATCTGGTAAGACCCCTGAATACATTCTCCAATTTGGAACATTTGAAAACGGTAACTATGAGGGAAATCCCCTGCCTTGTGGAAGGCCACCGTCAAAAGTTTGCAATGAAATTGAACCACCATGTTCAATAGTAACGTCATTGATAGTGACTTCATTGATATGAGCATCTTTTATATTACTTTTACCGTCGTACATAATTATTCTCTTGGGATATATTATAGTCCTGTATATAAATATTTATTGGAGACAAACATGCTTTTATCTTGTTGAGATGTCGATGACTTCCTGCTATTATTTTGTTGTCGATCATTTCTTTTAGCAATTCTGTCATCATTTCTTTGACCAAAGCTCAGGGGTTTAAAGTAATTATCCAAAGCTTTAAATATATCAAATTTGATTTAATTGATTTTTTCTCTTTTGGACTCAAACGAAAATCTTATCCAAGATCTTGAGATAAAGTGAACAGTTAGCAATTAATTTTATGAAAGCAAATAATGAATACGGTCTAAATAAAATAATGACATTAATTGCATCTCTACAAGATAAATCATATTGGATAGTTGCAATAGATTATGAATTTAGATATGATAATTTATTTTTTGGATTATTTGAAATATATATTTTTGTTTTAAATCTCCCCGGGTTGTAGCCTAGGCAAGCCACGCCCTTCCTACCCCCTTGGACAATTTTACGTAGAAGCGTTCCAATTGAATTGATTTTGGGTTTGTTTTTGTTAAAATTTCACAACTTCTCTAGAAAGGAACATACTGCAAAATATAGATATCAAAATGCATTTACAAATTCTTAATTAATATGTGCTCTAAGATATATATTAGCTCCATATATGTATGAAAAATTAATTGTTAATAAATTTTTATACATATTTGACAACCTCTAAATTAAAGTAAATCAAGGTTTGAAAATTTGTGTCATCAAACACTTTTCATAAAGTTGTATGAAAATAACTTAATTTTTTTAGTTATTTTACTTCAAAAATTAATTAAATTAATTAACCTTATCCTTGCTTTATTGAAATCTTAAACATGTGAAAACATGATTAATCTTATAGACTTTTATTTCTTATTGAAAACCATTGGCGGGAAGGGAACATATATTTGAACCTTTGATTCTCTTGGTTGTTTTTTATTTCCTTTTTTCTCCCATATTATACTTAAACTTCAGCTTTTCTCTTTCTTTGGAATAATGCCAAAGTTGGGTTCAATCGGCATAAAAAGTTCGATGTGAAGATAGTTTTTTAATAAGAATAATGTTACATTTACACCATTTTATAAATATCATGATGTGGCATATGCTATAACCACACAAATTTTATTATATTATTAAAATTTCAAAATAATTAAAAATTTGTGTGATTGTAACATATGTCACATCATGATGTAATAAAAATTGTGTAAAAGAGTGATGTAAGTTTAGTATTACTCTTTTAATAATTTGTCTGATTTATTGCGGCAGAATTGATTCAGTCGATGCAAAAGAGGTGATTCAATCGGTGCAAAAAAATAAATTAAAATTATAGAAAAATGGAAAGTTGTTGAATTAAACCCTTACAAGAAGTTACAAGTGGAAATGATACTTTAATATCTTGTTGATATTTGGTCTTTTTAATTTTATTTTTTTCACTAGAAGAAGCAACTTTATTGGGTAGAAAAAAAAGTTATAAAAGAACGGAAAGTTCCATACAAGAAGTTATAAGGGCGGATAATATCTTGATGGGTGAGGATATTATCAAGTTAAATTTTTAACTAAAAATGGTGACATAAGTTTTCAACCTTTGATTTTCTTCAATCTAACGATTCTAAATGAATAGTTACAAATAGTTAGTTTACGTATCTCTTCACCACTTTTGAAATAATTAGATATGATTTAAAAATGGTTATTGATTAGCATCTCAAATTAAGTTAAAAATTTATGTTACTATAGCCTAACTTTACACTAATATATTGTTTGTTTTTCGGTTGACTCATTTTGCAATTCACTGGGTAGAAAAAGAAAAACATTAACTTGAATAATTTTTATTTAAGTTGTGGAATATTTTTGTTCAATCACGTTTTAAGTAATAATATTCAATAAGATAATTTGCTCAAAAGTATTACATTGATACCCAAAATATTTCATTGATATACTGATCCTCCCCAATTATTTGGAAAAGTCGTTTAAGGATATAATCAACAAATATTTCCTTGAGCCATGAAAAAATGATACCCAAAATATTACATTGATATACAGGAATAAATTACATAAAGTAATTTATAACATCAATTTGATAACAGAGTGTCATTTTAATCATATTTAAACTCTAAATAATAAAAGAACATATTATGTGTTATGCCTAAAAAGTCACGTTTATGTCAGCTCAATAAATGTCTATTTGTACTAGCTGTTAAGCCCATATCTTCTTAAAGATATTCATATCAACCATATCTCATTTGAAGAGAGGAACGGATGAGAGCGTTCCATGTGTTAAAGCAACTTGCAAAACACTCATTACATCGAGTGCAAAGGGGTTTAAATGGGCACTTCTCTTCCCAAAAATGGAGGCTGGGCATATGAGGGTTAGACATAGATTTGAGCTTCATTATTTCTCTCTGTAAACATTGTATTTCTCCATCTTTGTATGCCTTACGGGCAATATCATAGAAATAGTCAGAGATCAATAAAATAACAGTGGATGTAGGATTCGCTTTTGAGCATCCGAACCACTATAAAAATCCTCTCTTGCCAATCTATTATTTATGTTCCTGCAACATATATATATCCTCAGCACAATATTCAAATCTCAAGGATCCATCACGTGTGATTTCTAAGGCTCTATTAGCACTTTGCACGTGCGAGTCGTTGGTGTCCAAAATCAAGCGTCAACAATTTGGTGGCCCATGCAGGTCCGAACCTGTGTCAGAGTTCTCCGATCACGTGGCCAGATCGCAGATCACACGCGTCAGAGCTCTCCAATCGCGTGGCCAGATTGCAGATGGCACGCGTCAGAGTTCTCCAATCGTGTGGCCAGATCACAGATCGCACGCATCAGAGCTCTCCAATCGCGTGGCCAGATCTCAGATCGCATGCGTTAGAATTCTCCAATCGCGTGGCCAGATCGGTGATCGCACGCGTCAGAGTTCTCCGATCGCGTGGCCAGGTCGTAGATTGCACGCATCAGAGCTTTCCAATCACGTGGCCAGATCGTTGATTGCACACGTCAGAGCTCCGATCGCGTGGCCAAATTGTAGATCGCACGCATCAAAGTTCTTCGATCGCGTGACCAGATAGCAAATCGCACGCCCAGGTCGTCCCGATCTTCGGCTTCAGATCGTTGATCTTTAGCTCTCCAATCTCGTGTTCAGATCGCTGATCACACACTCAGATCGTCTTGATCTTCAGTTTTAGATCGCTGATCTTTAGCTTCAAATCACGTGTTCGGATCGTTGATCGCACACTAAGATCGCTAATCTCTTGTTCTCTGGTCGAGCTCGTTTTGCTCAGATTGAGCTCATTTTGGTTTTAGGTCGAGCTCGTTTTGCTTAGATTGAGCTCATTTTGCTTTTAAGTCAAGCTCGTTTTGCTCTCATGTTGAGCTTGTTTTGCTCAGATTAAGCTCGTTTTGCTCTCAAATTGAGCTTGTTTGCTCAATTGAGCTCATTTTGCTCTCAGATTGAGCTCGTTTTGCTCTTAAGTTGAGCTCATTTTGTTGTCAGGTTGAGCTCGTTTTGCTCTCATGTTGAGCTCGTTTTGCTCTCATGTTGAGCTCGTTTTGCTCTCATGAGCTCGTTTTGCTCAGATTGAGCTCATTTTGCTCATGTTAAGCTCGTTTTGCTTAGGTTGAGCTTTTTTTACTCTCAGGTTTAACTCGTTTTGCTAAGATTGAGCTCGTTTTGCTCTCAGATTGAGCTCGTTTTGCTCTTATGTTGAGCTCGTTTTGCTCAGATTGAGCTCGTTTTGCTCTCAGGTTGAGCTCATTTAACTCAGATTGAGCTCGTTTTGCTCTTAGATCGTAGTCCTAACTCTCAGCACTCGATCGCGCCAGGAATAGTTCGAGCTCTTCAGTTCGAGACTACAGCCTATAGTGCAACAGCCATTTAGATCAAAGACTTGAGTTTTTTAAGCACGATTACGCACTCCAAAAACTGGGGGGCTTCTGTTATGCCTAAAAAGTCACACTTATGTCAGCTCAATAAATGTCTCTTTGTGCTAGTTGTCAAGCCCATATCTCCTCAAAGATATTCATACCAACCATATCTCCTTTGAAGAGAGGAACGAATGAGAGTGTTCCATGTCTCAAAGCAACTTGCAAAACACTCATTACATTGAGTGCAAAGGGGTTTAAATGGGCACTTCTCTTCCCGAAAAGGGAGGCTGGACATACGAGGGTTAGACATAGATTTGAGCTTTATTATTTTTCTCTGTAAACACTGTATTTCTCCATCTTTGTATGCCTTACGGGCAATATCATATAAATAGTCAGAGATCAATAAAATAACAGTGGACGTAGGATTCGCTTTTCAGCATCCGAACCACTATAAAAACCCTCTCTTGCTAGTCTATTATTTATATTCCTATAACATATATATATCATCAGCACCATATTCAAATCTCATAGATCCATCACGTGTGATTTATAAGGCTCTCTTAGCACTTTGCACGTGTGAGTCGTTGGCGTTTAAAATCAAGCGTCAACATTATGTATAAAATTATTTTAAAATATCATATGCATAATGGATAAAAGTTTCGGTATTGTCGTAATACTCAGCGATTTTTGTATTCTTATTTCATCTAAGAGTCCACTTGGTACGGCTTCTTCTAGTAGAGCTTATAGAAGAAAAACTTAATTATTAGATTAGAGCTTACAAGAGTATAGCTTTTATGAACAATTTGTTAGTTGTTTGGTTAAAAATATGTAAGAGAATTTTCTAGTATTAATTTACCCAAAAAGACTTTAACGTAGAATAGTAAATGACATCAAATTAATAAAGTTTCTTTATTCAACAAATAGACCAAAAGATAGTAAAGCAATATGAGATGATGAATTGGCCACAAAATGTTCATTTAATCAATAAGGTAAAGCGAAAAAGTGAAGAATTTGAATCCTCTTTTTAACTTCAAAATTCAAAATTTAGAAAGCAATCATGGTCACAGCTTCATAAACACCAAAATTTAGAAATTTTGGTTGAGGTTCGATTATCACGAGATTCATGTCTATATTTATATATGGAAGATTAATTTATGACTTAAAACAAAAATGACCCAGAAACTACAAAAATCACATAATATCTTTCAATTACTGCAAATAAAACATAAATAAACAGAGTAAAGATATCTTTAAAATTTCAACAATTTAAATAAGCTTAGAAAGAGCTACAAATTGTAGATTAGCTTATTTAAAATTTTATAAGCATTTTTAAAATGCAACCAAAAGTACTTATAGCTTTAAATATACTCTTTTAATATAGCTCAACGAAACAAACTAATAAACTTTTCAGCTTAAAACTGTACTGTAGAAAATAAGCAGCGGTAAAGTAATTAAGGAAGATTTCTTTCAGACGGAATAAGCTCAAAATTTGAAATTCCACAAGTTACTTCATCAAATCCTTTTAAGGGAATTTATTAAGACAACAAAAAATCCAACTCTTATTTAATTACTAATGAGATATTTCAAGTCTTATTAAACTTCATTTTTGTAATCAACCGTCAATAAATTTATGTAATCTGTCTTCACCTGCCCAGTGAATTTACAATTTGATGTCCTTAGTTAGAAATACAGTCTTAATTTGATGTGGTTGTAATCAAGTAGGTAGGCTTCCTACCAATAAAATAATAAGTTCAGACAGAGAAGTGCACAATTTTGTGCTTTATCGTACATAAATTAAGGTAAATGTTTGTGTTTTGTCATAGATAGGTGAGCTCAGCTCCCTTATTGTACTGTCTTACAATATACATGTTAGCTCCATGTTAATGGATGATTAATTTATATGTTCCTAGTTATTCCTTTCCTTTTCCAGCATACATAATAATTATTTAATTGAATCATGTCATTGCTGACCCAAACTTTTTTATTTACGAGTTTGTAGAAATGTCATTTCTACATTGAGCTTTTGCATTGTACAATCTCTTTTTCTTGTCAAAGAGACATTTTTACATGGCTTCTTCTTCGTCTTTTTCCTCCATTATCCTTCAATCAAAATATGAAGTGTTCCTGAGTTTTAGAGGAGAGGATACTCGTGATACCTTTACTAGTCATCTCTTTGCTGCATTGTGTCAAAAACAAATTCAAACCTTCATTGATGATGATAGACTTAAGAGTACTGATATTGTTGTTCCATCTTATTGTAAGAAGGCTTCTCATTTTGGTGTACCATTTTTTAAGTCTCCAAAAGGTTCTTCTTGTTGTAGTTCACAAATAAGTGTACCAATATTTCTAAGGGGAAATAACTTACACCTACCCAAGGTTTGGCAAAACGACGATTGGTACCTAAAAGGTTTCAAAACGACAAACAGGTACCTTCCATTAGTGAAAAAACTAGAATGTCCTTTGAGAAATATTAGTTTATTTTTTAATTACTTTTAGACCCCTCAAGTTTATTAATTCCATCAAATACCCCCAGAAAAAAGTTTAAAAATTAATAGAAACACCCCCACCCACCCTTACTTGCCAGATTCCGATGGCCACTGTCGGTAGTAGCCGAAATCTGTCATAACGGTGTACGCCACCACTAGAAATGGCCTGTAATTTACCGATATGGCCTTTTCCGGCCAAATCTGGTCGTTGACGGTTGCAACACTTTAGCGACGGCCAAAGATGTGGCCGTCGTTGACAATCAACGATGGCCATTTCTTCGGCCATCAGTTTCTGGCCAGATTTGGCCTTTTCACGTTAGATCTGGCCTTTTTCGACCATATCCATGGTGGACTGACCGGAAAAGCCATATCTGTGAATTACCAGCTATTTATGGTGGTGGTATAGACCGTTGTGACAGATTTCGGTGGGTCTAAAAGTAATTAAAAAATAGACTAATATTTCTCAAAGGGCATTCTAGTCTTTTCACTAACGAAAGGTACTTATTTGTCATTTTGAAACATTTTGGGTACCAATCATTATTTTGCCAAACCTTGGGTAGGTATAAGTTGTTCGGCCATATTTCTAATAAAAATATCTTGTTATGCCATAGGCTTGGACACCCTTATATATATGATCAAATTCTAAAGCATGTTGTTTCTAAACCGTACTCTTTTACGTCTTTTGTGCACAATATTTCATGTTGCATGTTCAACTTCTAAAATGTAAATATCAATCTTCTTTTCCTCTCTCTATTTGAATCAGTCTTCTCTAACCTGTAGGGAGATGCTTTCCAAAGAAGGTTATAGATATTAAACTTCTCTAGTGATCTCTTGGGTTTATCGTGTAAAAATAAAAATGTGATCTAGCTTTTGTCCAACCAAACAAGGGAATGGGTTTATTCCACCAAACCAAACACCCCCATAGTTCCCAACCTAATTTCCACGCAACTATGCTCAATCCGACAAAGACTTTAAGTCTTCAATGCTAATCAACTCACCTTTCTCTAAAAGATTGAATTTTTCTTTTTTTTGAAGAGGTGGTGACATGACTGATCTCCATTTCTAAACCACGAATTCAACCATCAAGCCTTTTTTTTTTTTTTTTTTAAAGCCTCTATGTCCCACACTTGAAGGTATAAGGCTAATTTTCGACCGAGACTTGGGTTAATATCCCTAACTATGAATTGCTTATAGAGAGATTCAAACTCCTCACATTGTAGGTAAAATTCGTCCACTAAAAGTCCAGTTACTAGTTATAGTGTATACATATATTCATGAAAATTATAGGATGCAAAAGTTTTAAGATTTTTAACATGAGAAACAAATATTAATGTATTGATCATTGGATTTTGATTTTGGCGTAAAACAATGTTGCTTATTAATTATTATCAATGTTGCTTATTATCAACTTAGAAGTAGAATATATTTGGAGGCCAAATAATAGCGACTTTTCTTTTGGCCCTAGCTTAAATTGACATATAGACTTTCTAGGTAAAGAGTCATACAAAAACAATTGATGGCAATTTATTTGCTTTTGTCACTTCGAAGAGTTCAATGAATTTGGGCTAGATATTTTGTCTGTCATAGATGCTGAACCTTGTGGGCCTTTATGTTCAGCAGAACAATCTTTTTGGTCCACTTGATGGGCTCTTCTTGAATTCTATAATGGCTTGGAGGATTGAAACAATGAACTTGAGTAATAATGTCTTTGATGGTGCGTTGCCACAATCTTTGGGCAACCTTTCCTACCTAACGAATTTGGATCTGCATGAAAATAAGTTTTCAGGAGAGATTCCTCCAGAGCTTGGTAACCTGATGCAACTGGAATATTTTGATGTTTCAAGGAACAAGTTATCTTGGCAGATTCCAGAGAAGATGTGCCATTTGGTTAATCTGCAATACCTGAATTTGGCAGACAATGGATTGGAAGGGCTGGTTCCTGAAAGTGGTATTTGCCAAAACTTATCTAAAATTACACTTGTCGGGAAGAAAGATCTGTGTGGGAGAGTCCTGGGTTTAGATTGCCAGATCAGAACCCATGATAAATCAGCACTGTTAAATGCTTGGGGACTTGCTGGATGATAGGCCATGACGTTGGGATGAGTTGGGACATGAAGAACGCGGCTTGCATGCTCTGTTTTACGTGGGGTAGTTCAGTTATTAGCTTGCTTGCATGCTCTGTTTTACATGGGGTGTAGTTCAGTTATTAGTAGTTCAGTTATTAGCTTGTAGTTTCCTTTTTATTTCAGTTTTAGTGTAAGTGGCTTTGCTTATTTAAGCAGCCGAAACTTATCAATGAAAGGGAAGTAATTATTTCTATGCAAATTGTGGTACACTTCTCACCCGAAGAGAAGACAAAGTATCTGATCATTTTATTCTCTGCATTTGGGACCTATAACTGGCACTACAAGAAAACTGACATTTGGCTTCAAGCAAAATTAGACGCAGAAAGTAACATTTAGACGCTAATATATTTTTCGCGTCTAAATTTCGTAGTCGCCAGTTAGTCGCAGTATCGCTGTCGTAGATTCCTAACGCGTCTAAATTGTTGTTTAGACGCAGAAAGATTTTTTTTAGCGACCAACAAATTAGTCACTAATTGCTTGTCAAAATAGTCCCCCAACTAGACGTTAATAGTTCAAGGGTAATTTGGTAAAATTGTATAGCGACTAATCAATTAGTTGCAAAATATACCTTTTAGTGTCTAATAATTTGTCGCGAATGCCACAAAAATTAGACGCCGAAGGTGTAAGGGTAATTTCGTCAAAGGTATTCACAACTATTTGATTAGTCAACGAATGTAAATTTTGGTGACCAAAATTTAGTAGTTAATTATAGTCATTTTAGACGCTGAATGTGGAATCCAATAGATTTTCGTGACTATTTTATTAGTGACCGAATGTATATTTTGGTGACCAAAATTTAGTGGTTAATTATAGTCATTTTAGACGCTGAATGTGAAATCCAATAGGTTTTCGTGACTATTTTATTAGTGGCAGAATATATCATTTAGTGACCAAAAATTTAGTGGTTAATTATAATCATTTTAGATGCTGAATGTGAAATCCAAAAGGTTTTCGAGACTATTTTTTAGATGCTGAATGTGAAAGCATTATACTAAATTACATTTTGCTACTAAAACATTAGTTGCAGAATGTGTTTTTTTAGAGCATTTCGTATTGACCTTCAGTGGAATGCAATTATGCTAAATTACTTGTTGCTACTAAAAAATTAGTTGCAAAATGTATTTTTTTTTAGAGCATTTTGTATTGACCTACATTATACATTCAACATTAACTTTTTAATTGACACAATATAAAATTTTTTTTTTTATATCAAATATCATATTTTCATACATATATATATAGTCCATACATGGATTTTTATGCATGATGAGCAATAAAAATCCAAAATGCCCTATCACATGTGCATAACCAAAAAAAAATAGCATGCAACCACATTTTTAGCCCACTACCTATCTATCTGCAGTGGATTGATGCTCAGTCTGTGAAAATGCAAAATTTTGGTTAAATCCGGATGCTTTACCCATAACTTCCTCACATGTTTCAGCTTCTGTTTTTTGACTTTCCCTTGCTTGTGTTTCATCTTGCAGCTCTATCATTTTTTCCTACCATCAATTCAATGCATAATCAATAAGTCAACCAACAACTATATAGCAACATAAAAGAATATTGCAGCACCAAAAAAAAAAAAAAATTTTGATGGAGTAGATAAGCAAGTATCTAAAACATTATCAATCTAATACTAAACAAACATTTTCTGACATAAAGTTTTTATATTCAAAACTGTGAAATTATATGTTTTATTGTTTATTACCATCACCTAATGGAGGTCTGGATTAAAAAAAAGTGTGGATGTCCACATGGGGCTCCGTGACATCAATGTCAAACTTGGTCTAAATTCATCAATAATGTACATGTATTAAACTTATATGGGTATTATATATTATTTTCATAAGGAAGTATGACTTTTCTGTATGTGGAAATATAGTTAATTTGATCATTAACTATATTTACACATACAGAAAATAGTAAAGAGTACATATAGTCATACAAGCATACCATCAGAATCGTTAATCCAAAATTCCCATGGGAAATGAGAATATCAGTTTAATATTGGAAAACGAAGCAAATGTACACAACTAATCACCAATAATTCATATCCTACAAGTTATTTAATGATTTTATAAATACACATTGATTTTATGTGCAATCTGATGCAGACTACAAGTTGAATAACTGTTTCCAACCGCACTCTACAACATGAAATCTACAAATATCATAATTGCAGGTAATTGCAATTTCATTGAGCACACATGAAAGAAGAGAGAACCAAGCAGCTGGGTTCTGATTATAGTTATACAAGAACGACAACAACAATTAATGAAAGTAGGATAATTATCATATACGATTACAACGCACGTTTGACTAAAGTCAGATCACTTTAGTACGGAATGAGCAAGCATTAACCTCTTGCAGGAGTAAACCCTCTTATTTGATGTATAAAATAAAATAGCATATGACTAAAACTACCCTTGATTTGCAATTTAGTATAATTTAGAAGGATGCTCGGTTCATTTTCAAGGCAAATTACAATATTTAGTAAAATCATCAACCACAGGGCATATATATATATAGAGAGAGAGAGAGAGAGAGAGAGAGAGAGAGAAATGGATGTATAATCATTTAGACTTCAAATCTAGAAGTTTATTATGGCATATTCTTCAGTAAAACCGAATACGAGCTAATGTCGTTGGTTCTAGTTCTACAACCCATGCATCAATGATATGTAGTAGTTTTGAGTTGTCTAATTGTAATTTAGGTTTTATGAATGTTGTTGCATACCAGAGATATAGTTAACTTCTAATATTGTGTTCTACTTCAGTTTTAAGTGCTCATCTGCTCATCTCATCAAGTTACAAATTCATTAGTACTGATTGAATGATGTTACAGTCCTCACCTCTTAATAACATTTATCTTCTATAATAACTTCTCAAAATCTTTTTACTATTTGGCACTCTGTTCATACTCCACTCTCAAGGACACTTGGGAATGAAATCCTTGAAAATTAAGACACTAACAGAAAGTTAAAACACTTTACAACTGGAGCAGTTCTCACAAAAACATTCATCTACATACAATTTTGAGGACTGAACAGTAATTGAAACAAATGGAACAATAGGATCAATAGGATGAAAGAAAGTACGTAGCTTTGGGAACATGTCATGGCTTACCCAAGAAGGAAAACAAAGTCTTAGGTTGTCAATATTGCTTGACCTTTGCAGTGATACCAGATGGGGCAAGATGGCAACTGCTTCAAGATAGATTGAGAAACTCTAAATATTCTGTCAAAACAAGGTGGATTTTCCATCAGAAATCAAATCTATTCCATCAAAGTTTTCTCTCACCTCTCTTGCCCACCACTCTCTCTCCATAGTACTTATAAACTTGCTATATCTATCATCTCTATAGCAGATATGAAACAAGCTTGGAACCGTATTTGGAAAAGAATAACAAGAAATACACAGAAATTATTTCCATAACAAGTAGTTGAACTTGAAAATAACTAAATGGCATTTTATGTATTTTGGACTTCGAAACACTGAAGTCTTCTTCTACTTCTCGTGCAAAAGCATTTTCCCTATGTCTGAACTGCTGTAAAAAAAATATACATTGCATTCTTGGATCATGAAACCCATAACCCATGATCACCATTAAACCCCATCAATAACCCAAAGAAAAAAAGAAGAAGCAAAAACTAAGTTGTGTGTATCATCAGTCAACTAAAAAATGATTTCAGGACACATTAAAAAACAAAAAACGCTAAGCACAAAAAATTTTACAGTTTCTTCCACAACCGAATGCTAAACTAAACTTCATAAATAATAATAAAAATAAAAACCCCACAGAAAAATAAATAAATATATATATATTCACAAATATTCCCCTCATTTCTTCCAAAAAATCACACAGAGAAACAAGACCCCTAAATCAATCACCCTATAATCACACGACCCACGAGTAACCGAAAACCCAAACACCAAATTGAATACAAACCCCAAATGCAGAAGATCTAACGATCTAAACCCAAAAGCAAAAACTCAACTAAAACCACCCAAAAAAACAACCAAATCGAACCTTAAACACCATTTTCAACAAACCTTCAACAAATAATCAACAAAACAAAGCAGATCCGGAGGAAACCGCACACAAACTGGGTCATGACAAAAATTGGCATATGGTTGACAAACATATAACCTATTGGGGTAATCGCCACGGATTTGCGTGGAGAAGAAATTAGGAATTTGGGGAAACAGGGAGGGATTTGCGTGGAGAAGAGAAGGGGTAGGTAAGGTTATGAGATTGGGAATTTGGGGAAATAGGTAGGGATTTGCGTGGAGAAGATTGGGAGTTTGGGGAAAGGCTTACTTTATATAGGTTAGGGTTTTCTATAAATAACTTTAAAAAGTAAGGCTTGTAATTAGTTGTTTAATTTTTCAATATAATTATATTTTGCAAACAAATCAATTTGCAACTAAATTTTTAGTCAGGAAAGAATTAGTTATAGTTGCAAGTCTTGCGGGAACAAATAATTTGGGGGGAAGATTAATTTTTCAACTTAAATTGGCAACTAAACCGAATTTAGTTGCTGTATATATTTTTTTGCAACTATTGTTAATATGAACACAAACATTGTTGCTAAAAATGCCTTAGGGCCCTTGTAATTATTGTCCAAATATGGGATATTTTGGTAATTTAATTTTTTAGTAACTAATCATAGTAGTTACTAATACATTCTTAATTAATTGCAACTAGTTTAGTACTAATGGGTAGTTGCAAATTTTTTTTTTTTTATAACCAATAATGTTGATGCAAAATAAAATATTTTAGATGCAAATTGTCAAATTATGGAGGGAAAAATGGCCCACCAAAAATTGCAACTAAATTTATTAGTCACTAACGTAACTTATTCTGCAACTAACAAAATAGTCGCACAACATTAACTTTAGATGCCAAAAGTTGGAACATGTGAACCCCCAAATTGAGTTGCTCTTTGCCCGACCAATGGCAATTTAGTTGGTAAATGTAGCCTTTTTGCAACTAATTCTGATTAGTTGCTAAAAAATTAGTTGTAGAATGTAGTTTTTCTTGTAGTGTGGAATTGTGGTCGGAAGTGCATTGATCATTTTAACTGTAGTATGTGCTCTGCGGAAATGGATGGTAAGAAGCCGCAGGCAAAATGATCCTGAGGATAATGAGGAGAGCAAGCTAAATAGTTTCATTGAATAAGATCTCTATTTGTTAAGTAGTAGCAGATCCAAGGAGCCTTTGAGCATCAACGTTGCTACATTTGGGCAGCCTCTCCTGAAATTAACCTTGGTTGACATTATTGAAGCCACCAACAACTTCTGCAAGACAAACATAATTGGAGACGGTGGTTTTGGAACTGTATGCAAAGCCACTTTGTGTGATGAGAAATCTGTTGCAGTTAAGAAGTTAAGCGAGGCTAAAACACAGGGTAACTGAGAATTCATCGCTGAAATGGAAACCTTGGGTAAAGTGAAACACCAAAATCTTGTGCCATTGCTAGGATACTGCTCATATGGTGAGGAGAAGGTCCTTGTTTATGAATACATGGTAAACGGGAGCTTAGATCTTTGGCTAAGGAATCGCACTATAGCTCTAGAAGTCCTCGATTGGCCTAAACGTTACAAAATTGCATGTGGTGCTGCTCAAGGGCTAGCTTTTCTTCACCATGGTTTCATCCCTTACATCATCCACAGGGATATCAAAGCCAGCAACATCTTGCTAAATGAAGACTTTGAGGCAAAGGTTGCTGACTTTGGACTGGCTAAACTGATAAGTGCCTGTGAAACCCATGTCAGCACCGACATTGCCGGAACATTTGGTTACATTCCACCAGAGTACGGTCAGAGTGGCAGATCTACCACAAGAGGAGATGTTTATAGCTTTGGAGTGATCCTTATTGGTGACTGGGAAAGAGCCAACTGGACCTGACTTCAAAGAGAAAGAAGGCGGCAATTTGGTGGGATGGGTGTTTCAGAAGATTAAGAAAGCGCAGGCTGTTGATGTTCTGGATCCTACCGTCCTCAATGCGGATTCAAAGCTAATGATGCTTCAAGTTCTGCAGATTGCTGCTGTATGCCTCTCAGATAATCCTGCTAAGAGGCCAACAATGCTTCAAGCATTAAAACTCCTTAAAGGAATCAGAGATGTCTGAATAGAAGTGGGCAAGTAATTACAGGTTTGCCTAATTTAACTCTTGATTTTGTTGATTCATATATGTTCTATTTCTTTCATAAGTATGCACGACACCAAATATAGTAGCTAGCAACGTACAAGCCTAAGCCCTTGCATGCATATAGAACCAAAAAAAAAAAAAAAAAAAAAAAAAAAAAAAAAAAAAAAAAAAAAAAAGGTAATAGGCTAATTGGGACTGGATGTAGCCACGTAAATTCATTTGTGCAGTTTGATTTATGATTGATTTCTTGATTAAAGTTCACCTTTTCAACTGAAAAAGTTTACATAGGAACATTTACTTGATGAAACATAAGTTTTTTGTTCATAAAAGTCAATTCACTTTCCGTATTGTTTCTAAAGAAATAATTGCAAAATGCTTTTTTTGATGTATAGTTTCTGGTGGCATTATCTCAATATTTCTGATAGACTATTTCTTCATAGGAGATCTTTCTACTTGCTTTATCATGTGGTTTGATGATATCAATGCAAAAGAATCATTCTATTTTTATATGCCAAAGATATCAAGCATTGTTTTTCTTTTTGTTTATCTGTCTAGTTCTGTAATGCAGTGCCCTGTCCAAGTTTGTAAATAAGGCAGCTGATGGCGGGATCACTGCTCTCCATATGGCTGCATTGAATGGATATTTTGATTGTGTACAGCTTTTACTTGATCTTCATGCAAATGTATCTGCGGTGACATTTCATTATGGAACATCGGTGGATTTAATAGGTTTGCTCTTGTATTTGATTCTTAACCCTTTTGTGCATAATCTCTATGTAGTCAATGCTTGAAATGACATATCCATATTTATTTCTAGAAGCTGGAAGCTCTCCTTTGCATTATGCTGCTTGTGGAGGAAATTTAAAATGCTGTCAGGTGAGAATTCTAATACCCTTTAAAGATTTTCATAAGTGACCTTTAGTTCCCTTTTAACTTTGAGATGACAATCGTACTATTTCTGCAGATCCTTCTTGCAAGGGGTGCAAGTCGTATGTCTTAGAACTGCAATGGGTAATTAATTGCCTATGGTTTCTCTTGCAGTGTGTGCTGTATAGAATTCAAACATTGGTTGATTTTGTTTATGATTGGGAGGTAATAAATAACATATTTCTGTTTGTGCAAATATGACACGTTGCAAGTAATCTTTGCAGAGAGTGTGGGTTGCAATCCTCAGATGATGCTGATACTTGTGCTGTCTGCCTGGAGAGAGAGAGCATGCACTGTAGCTGCTGAAGGTTCCTTCTTTCTTTGACTATTTTTATTTTTATTTTTTCAAATGTTGTTTGACTTTGATCTCTGTATTATCTGATTAAGATGTCTTTATTAGCTTGTGATGGTGTAGCTCTAAAACAAGGAACATTACTTTCATAATTAATTCCTTCATTGTTGTTAATACCAGCATCCTTTCTGTTTGGTTCATTCTGTGCGTAGGTTTTCTTTAACAATAATTTTGTGAAAAACTCTATATTCAACCCTAATTGGGTGAATAGTATCACCTAAGATAGGCCTAATTGGGTGAATTTACTTTTTAATGGAGCCCATAATCCCACTTAGTAAAGCCCATAAACATAAAACGCTTCAACCTGATCATAAATGATAACAAAATCAAAATTTTAACCAAGTTTCACTCTCATGTTAAACTTCAACTTGTTCGGTTTTCGAATAAATCAAGATGATGCCCACTCTACCCGACTAAAATCGAATTATTTGATAAAAGCTATCTCTATATAATTTAGAGAAACATTACTAGAACTAAAGCAAGTTAAAGCATTTGTAGAGTTCAATTTGTAGATTTTGCTTGCATTCAAAATAGATACAATAAAAGCATATATAAGCTAGTTTCGTCCTCATCAGAAAGTTTTAATTATAGTGTTACTTTGTTTCAATAGGCAAAGTCAAAACCGATGATTGAAAATTCTAAAGTAAATATAAAATTTTAAGAAATTATACCTCTAATAATAAAACTAACAACAACATAACATATTAGCGTTAACATAAAATGTTACATATTGATAAATCCTGATTTTCTGTCATTACTCTGATGAAAAACGAAAAACCCAGATAAAAAATATTTGGAATCAAAAATTGAGATTCCCATATGTTATACCTGCTCGCAACCGATCAACCAAAACAACCACAAATCACACAGCATAGAAACGAACAGAATCACACACACAACACACTAAGATTTACCATGGTTCACTTGCTCAGATTGAGCAAGCTACGTCCACGTTGAGTTCAGGAAACCAGCGAGCTCGCTGCACTATATTGATCAAGATTACAGAACACAATTCGACCACATAATAGAACCCTTTCGCAAACCTTTCTAGAACCCGTAACACCCTAGAGACACAGATCTAGTACCCAAGATATACTGCAAACTCTAGCACCCTCAAGTGACCTGCAAAACTAGTCACTCAACTCCCTGTTACAAGATTCAAGATCAAAACTATAACCAAACCCTAAAAAAGGCAATTCGTTTTACAGAGAAAAAGGAAAAACACGAAAACAGGTTCAATCGTCTAAGCATGGACTGTTGCACTGCTTTTATACCGTTGACCATCAGACTGACTTGCCACCATTGGATTCTCAGCCAGCCAACAAATAGGATTGATCTTTACTTGGCTCAAAACGACGTCGTCCCACTTAATGGTAAAACGTCACCGTATAAAGCCATCACCCTAATAATCTCCACCTTGATGGATTTATTCATGACTGTAGTGTAGCTTGCTCTTTGTGGGATCCTTCATTGCTTTGGTCACTCTGGTCTACTAATGGATACCAAGTTCAAGCAGTGCTTGAACTTGGTATGAGTGACTGTCTTGGTATCCATGTCTACTGGATTTTCTTCGGTTGAAACCTTTAGAAATGCTATCTCATCTCTTGAGATCAGGTCTCTCACAAAGTGTATCTTACATCTATGTGCTTGGTACGTTCATGGTATACCAGATTCTTGCTCAAATGTATTGTGCTCTGACTGTCAGAAAAGATTATAGGCCTCTGACTTGTTAACTTGGCTTCATTGAGAATTCCTTTTAGCCAGATGACTTCTTTGAATATGTCAGCAACAGCCATATATTTAGCTTCAGTAGTGGATAATGCAACTATCGGCTGTAATTGGGATTTTCAACTGATGCAGTTGCCTCTTAAAGTGAAGTAGTACGCAGTGGTTGATTTTCTGGTGTCTTTGTCACCTGCAAAGTCTGCATCTACAAACCCAACCAACTCAAGTGAATCAGTTCTTTTTACAGTAATGCAGTCCAACATTTAAAGTAGCATTTACATATTTCAGAACCCATTTTACAGCAATCCAGTGATCCATACCAGGGTTAGACATATACCTACTAAGGAAATTACAAAGGCTAATTCAGGCCTAGTGCTAATCATGGCATACATAAGAGATCCTATTACATTGGCATATGAGATATGTTCCATCCTAATCATTTCAGGTTCAGTTCTAGGATATTGTGATTTACTCAGTGTGAAGTGACTAGCCAGTGGGACTGCAACAGGTTTTGTACCTACCATACCAAAATTTTCTACCAGTTTGTGCAAATATGAACACTGGTGCACTCTCAGCTCACATTTATGCCTATTTCTGTCAATTTGCATTCCTATGATCTTCTTTGCATTTCCTAAATCTTTCATTTCGAACTCAGCACTTAATTTTTTCTTTAATTCACAAATCAAGGACTTAGACTTGCTAATTATTAACATGTCATCCACATAAAACAGTAAGTACACAGGCAGGTTATCACTTAGGGCAAAGTAAAAACAGTTATCATATTTACTCCTAGTGAAACTTATACTCACAATGAATGTGTCAAATCTTTTATACCATTGCCTAGGGGATTGTTTTAGGCCGTATAAAAAAACAGGCTGGTTCATATAGATCTCTTCCTCAAGATCCCCATGAAGGAAGGCAGTAGTCACATCTAATTGTTTAAGTTCTAAATCTAGGTGAGCTACTATGGAGAGCATTAATCTAATTGTTTTATACTTAACCACTGGAGAAAAGACTTCATTGAAGTCTATTCCCTCTCTTTAGGTGAAGCCCTTGGCTACTAATCTAGCCTTATACCTGAGTGGTTCTCTGGTTGTTACTCCATCCTTCAATTTGAACAGCCATTTACATTGGATTACCTTATGCCCTTTTGGCTTTGGTACAAGAACCCAGGTTTTGTTCACCTTTAGAGACTTCATCTCAGCTTCCATGGCAGCCCTCCATTTGTCCCTTTTCTTAGAGTTTACTGCTTCCTCATATGTTTCTCGTTCGATTATCTGCAATTCTGTACCTGCAAGAAGGGCAGTATAAATGAGGTCAGCATATGAAAACCTTGTGGGAATCCTTACTTGTCCCCTGGCCCTATCTCTTGCAAGTTGGTAATCTTGCAAGTTTTCAGGCTGAGTTTCAGTTTCTTCAGCTGTTTCTGTCTCATCCTCTTATTCTGGATCATAATGTCCAGCTTCTCCTCCAGTTTCAGGAATAGCTTTAGTTTCCTGGATGGTTTCAGAATCCTGTAGTGGTTGAGGTTGGGCAGGAAGCTCCACCTCAATTTGTGTAGTCTCAGGCTGACTAGAACTCTCCCTTACACTTGGATTTGGACCCACATCAGAGTTAGTACTTTTACATGGAAAAATACCCTTATTAAAAATCACATCTCGACTTACTACAACTTTAACCCTAGGGGACTCCTTGTCCCACAGCCTTTACCTTTTTATTCCTTCTTGGTATCCCAGGAAAACACACTTTGTAGACCTTGGTTCCAACTTTCCACCAACAGTGTGTGCATATGTAGCACAACCAAAAACCCTTAAGTGTCCCAGATCAGGTTTTCTTCCAGTCCACATCTCTTCTGGACATTTTAGGTTCATGGCAGTGGAGGGGCTTCTGTTTATCAGGTAGGCTGAGGTGGTTAAGGCTTCTCCCCAAAGGGAGGTGAGAAGTTTAGAGGTGATAAGCATGCATCTCACTTTATCCAGGAGGGTTCTGTTCATTCTCTCAGCCACCCCATTTTGTTGAGGGGTGTGTTTCACAGTCCTATGCCTCAAGATCCCTTGATCCCTACAGAATTTATCAAACTCTTGGTTGCAGTATTCTAACCCATTGTTAGTTTTGAGAACCTTAACCCTTTTATTCATTTGATTTTCAATTAAGAGTTTCCACTCCCTAAACTTTTCTAAGGCTTGATCCTTAGTCTTTAATAGGTAAACCCAAACCTTTCTGCTGTAATCATCTACTAGGGACATAAATTAACTGTTTCCCCCATAGGTTCTAATCCTCAAGGTCTCCACAGGTTAGAGTGAATGTATTCAAGTTGACTAGTGGCTTGGTGTACCCTCTTTTGGAAACTGTTTCTATGTTGTTTTCCTAGTATGCAATTTTCATAGAAATCCAGTGAAGAGATCTTATCCTTACCAAACTGACCTTGATTGTTCAGGGTATCCATACCTCTTTGGCTTATGTGACCTAGTCTAAGGTGCCACTTTTCTGTGTTGGATAGGTTGGCAGGCTTAATCATAGAGTTCAAACAGTTAGAGGATATGTTCCCACAGAGTATGTAAAGCCTATTCTTTTTCTCTCCTGTTAGGATAAGGTTCCTATTTCTGTATATGTTCAGGCTTCCATTCTCTGCCTCATAACTACAGCCTGATTCATCTAGGGTACCTAGAGATATCAGGTTTCTTTTCAGTTCTGGGATGTACCTGACTCTTGTGAGTTTAACCAATTTTCCAGTATTAAGACTTAAGAGTTATAGAGCCAATTCCTCTAACCCTACATGTATTATTGTTCCCCATGTAAATTGTTTCTGAATCAGTATCCTCAAACTCCTGGAACTAGTTTCTGTTTGGACTCATATGGAAATAGCATCCTGAGTCCAGTACCCACTCATTAGCAGTGTCAGACATTAACACTATGAGCACCTCAGGTTCATCTACTAGGTTTGTAATGGTGGCTAGGTTTGTCTCTGTGTTCCCTTGTTTTTGTTTCTTGATCCATTCAAAACAATTCTTTTTAATATGACCAGCCTTATTACAGAAAAAACATTTTCTAGTTTTTTTTACTCTTGTTATTTCCCTTCCATTTTTTCTTATTCCTATTCCCCTGATTCACACAATTACTCCACCCTGTCTAACTAGACTCCACCTTGGTTTTAACAAACAGGTTCGACCCATTCCTTTTCTGGACTTTCAACTCTAACTCCCTAGCCTTAAGACCTGCAACTATTAGATCTAGGGTTGGTACAGTACCGTGTATTGTAAAGCATTTTTGACTACCTAGTAGTCATCAGGCAGTGAGTTCAAGAGGATCATAGCTAGGCTAGTACTTCCTAATTCTTGATCTGTTCCTTTTAGGATCAGACTCATTTTAATAAATTCGTCTAAATTGTCCTCTATACTCCTAGAACTATCCATTTTCTAAGAAAATAAAGTGCCCTTTAAGAAAGCCAAATTTGGGGCAGATTGTAAAGCATACAAAGTATTAAGTTTATTCCATAGTTCCAGTGGTGATTCGATCCCATCTACCTTTCTCAGGACACTGTCTGACATATTCATAACGATAAGATTGTAAGCTTCTTCATTAACTTCCTCTTTCTTCTTCAGTTTTTCCTCCGGCCACTTCTTGATGTCTTTCTCCAGTGCGATTGCAACCTTGTTGTGTGAGAGGAGAGCTTTCATCTTCTTCTTCCAACTCCCGAAATTGATCTTCCCATCATATTGGGAGATCTCTATACGAGTAGTGCTCATTGTACTGTAACGGCAGGGAAGAGTAGTCTAAGGTGTACGTGGTGTTGTTATACTAGAGGTCCCCAAGTACTGCCAGACAGTTTTTAAGGCGATTTCTGGTTTCCAACCTAGATACCCTTAAACTTGGCCAAGATTTGACTCCCTATATCCAATTGGAGACTCAAAGGAATCACTGATTCGAAAACCCCCAATTTCCCGAAACCATAATTTTTCAAAAAAACCCTAATTGCTAAGGAATGGCTCTGATACCACTGTTATACTTGCTCGCAACCGATCAACCAAAACAACCACAAATCACACAGCACAGAAACGAACAAAATCACACACACAACACACCAAGATTTACTGTGGTTCACTTGCTCAGATTGAGCAAGCTACATCCACGTTGAGCTCGGGAAACCAACGAGCTCGCTATACTATATTGATCAAGATTACAGAGCACAACTCAACCAAAGAATAGAACCCTTTTGCAAACCTTTCTAGAACCCATAACACCCTAGAGACACAGATCTAGTACCCAAGATACACTGCAAACTCTAGCACCCTCAAGTGACCTGCAAACCAGTCACTCAACACCCTGTTACAAGATTCAAGATCAAAACTATAACCAAACCCTAAAAGAGGCAGTTTGTTTTACAAAGAAAAAGGAAAAACACGAAGACAGGTTCAATCGTCTAAGCATGGACTAT
Source organism: Pistacia vera (assembly GCF_008641045.1). NCBI lineage: Eukaryota > Viridiplantae > Streptophyta > Magnoliopsida > Sapindales > Anacardiaceae > Pistacia > Pistacia vera. The sequence continues at coordinate 55,866 of NW_022196754.1, read as the reverse complement.
TGCACTGCTTTTATACCGTTGACCATCAGACTAACTTGCCACCGTTGTATTCTCAGCCAGCCAACGAACAGGATTGATCTTTACTTGGCTCAAAACGACGTCGTCCCACTTAATGGTAAAACGTCACCGTATAAAGCCATCACCCTAACACCATATATCCAAAGGTTTGGAAAGACTTAATTTGAATTTCTTAATTCTTTCATGTGGTGGTTCCTCGTCATCATTGGTAGCAAGGCTTCTCTTAGCTGTTACAACATGCATAGTTGGATTGAACTCTTTCAGATCTTGCTCATATATTGGATGCGCTCCACTCCTCTTCACCTCCAATCCATGAGATTCTTTAAATAAAAACTCAATGTGATTAAACTTGTCCTCCCACTCGCAAGGCCAATAGAATAACCAAACATGCTCTGAAATGGCATAGATGAATTCGTCATAGCAATAACTAAGGGAAAAAAATAGCATTTCTTCCATCAATTTGCATACAGCATTGCAAGGACAATAAATCTGGAATATTGTTGGGGACAAACAGATGGTTGCTAATGGCAAAGACAAAGCACAAAAAAAATCCCATCAACTTCTTATTATAAAAAGTTGGAGGCCTTTCTATTCTTATTGAAGAACCCTCACTCTGATGCTTCAACCACAATGGAATTGGACTTCCAGGAACAACCATCCACAATTTGACACTTGGATTTTGCAAAAACCGTACCTCAAATTAATTGAGGAAAAAAAAGTCAGATAATTAATTGCATAACGTTTAACTTTAATACAAGTGCGAGAGAAAGAGAGACTGACCTTGAGGAAATCTTTCGCCATCAATAAGTTCAAGCTTTTGTTGTTAAGCAATTTGAAGCAGTTTACACAAGAAATACAGAAGTTTTTTACTGTTTCTTTGTAACAAAAAAGGATTTTGGATCAAAGTTGTGGCAACGATTCGAGCCACTTGCAATCGTCTAAGTAAAGATATTGAAGCTTTGAAAGATGACTGATGCTTGCAGGTAATGAAATAAAATTATTTGAGCTTAAATTTATGCGTTCTAATGAAAATAAGCTTCCAAAGAAATCACTGCGGATTACTCCTTCCCCTAGACTACAGTCACTGAGATCCAATATTTTTAGAGAACGCGAATTTGATAAAGCAGGCAACATCAAAGTCTTCAAATCTGAACTTCTTGGTGGCCCTTTGCATCCTTGAAAATTCAATTCTATAACATTCCTCAAAAGAAATATGGATGACACTGTTTGCGTTATAGCACGTCCATTTAGATTAATCTCCTTCAAACTTTGAAGTTCTACCAAAGTCTCTGGTACATTTTCAAGTTTGAAGCAGCTAGAAAGGTTCAAAGTGTGAAGAGATTTCAAACCATTTATAGATCTCGGAAGACTAATAAGACTAATGCAACCAGAGAGATTAAGAGTTTGGAGAGATCTCAAACCATTTAAAGATCTCGGAAGATTGACCAGGCTACAATTTGTAGATTTTGCCTAAATTCAAAATAGATACACTAAAAGCAAATATAAGCTAGTTTTGTCCTCATCAAAAGGTTTTAATTACAGTATTACTTATTTTGAAAGGCAAAGACAAAACAGTTGATTGAAAATTCTAAAGTAAATATAAAATTTTAAGAAGTTATAGCTCTAATAATAAAACTAATAACAACATAATATATTAGGATTACCTTAAAATGTTAAATATTGATGAATCTTGGTTTTTTGTCATTAATCTAATAAAAAACAAAAAATCCAGATAAAATTTAGTTAGAATCAGAGATTGAGATTGAGCAGACATACTCATATATCCAAAGGTTTGAAAAGATTTAATTTCCAATTCAAAAGAATTTGAATTTCTTAATTCTTTCATGTAGTGGTTCCTCGTCATCATTGGTAGCAAGGCTTCGCTTAGCTGCTACCACATGCATAGTTGGATTGAACTCTTTCAGATCTTGCTCATATATTGAAAATTTTAAGAACGAAAATGTTTAATGTTATTTAAAATTAACAGAATGGGTTTGATTGTGTTCTTTAATGATTTGATAAGATGATCAACCAACATCTAAACAACATCAGACATCTAAAGCATAAAGTAAAGCACACCAAGAATTTTTTCCATGCTTCGGCTAAAGTCCATTTTAGTCTACATCCATGGGACCAAGTCCAGCTCAATCAAATCCACTATAGCAATAAGCCAAATGTCAATACAAAGTTGAAATTAAATACATCAAGGTAAACACTCCCTGTCTACAAGATTTAACTCCACACACTTGATTACACAAATGCCCAACTACGATCTAATTGAATCCAAGCAACCACTCGGATAGCTCAACCAACTTTTGAACTTGGACTGTCGAAAACTCCTTTCAGCTCTAAAGCTTGAGCTCCTTTCAAGCTTCAACAAGGAACCAAGTTCCACAATTCTCAATAACAAGAAATTTGATCGTAAAAAAAACTAGCAATAAAAAGAACATGAAAATTGCATATCTTTTGAGCCCTAAGTATTATGTTAGAGTTCGGAAGATAAGGCAAGAGAAGTAGGGCTACGCTGCCAGAGCATGCCTGAAAAGAGAAAATGTTAATTGTGAAGCCATCAAACATTGTCGTTTTGCTCCTTTATTATTTACAACCCTAACCATCAATTTGTGACTGATCCAATAGCTAAGACTTCACCTAACAGTCAATGGTATATAAACATGGGACTAGTCACCTTTCAATGGATAGCTCTCTCTTTTGCGATCAAGAAAAAACAAGCTTTCTCTTCAAGGGTTCTTTGGTTCACTCTCAAATCTTGTAATTCTTGGTGCAATCTGTTAATTTGTAGGTAGAAGGTTGTGTTTCCTTCAAGCGTGGAGAAGCTAGGATAAGTTTCTCTAAGGATTAAAGGGTTGTGGTGATTTGATAATCATAGGATTATAATGTTTTATCTAGGTTTTTTGGCCGGATTTTGGATACTTCTTATTTCGTTTTCGTCTGAATTGCAACTTAATTGCATATATTTTATGTTTCAGGCCAAAACGTGCAGTTAGAGCAAATAATGAGCGGAATTGAGTTTCTGGAGCCAGAAGCAAGCGAATCTCAGGATTCGGGGAAGTTTTGAAGCGGATTTGAAGCACTATGAAGCTTGTTCCTATTGAAAAGCACCAAAGATTGAAGATTCAAGCAAGGAAGCAAGCGGAGGGCAGTTCTGTAATTTCAAAATTGTTTAGAAAATTTCGTCGTGGCGATAAACTCTCGGGACAGATTAAAGAATTTTAAACCAACTCGTTGTTCTTCGCCACGGCAAAGCCTGCAAGTTTTGTTTTTCAAAACTGTGCGTTTTAATTTAGGCGAAAGTTTTAGGTTTGTTTTGGACCGACTATATAAAGAAGACTTAGTCATTTTATTTGGGAGTTTGTCATTTTTGGGAGAAAGAAGAGAAGATTGGAGATTGAACTCTTTGGATTCATCAAATAAGGAAGATTTTTGTTCTCTTTTCTTTATTCCAACATGTTGAATGCATTGTTTACTGTTTTTATTTCAATTTGTGTTAATTTTAGTATGAACTAATTCCTTTTGGGTTAGGATTTTTATGTAATTGGGATTTTTATGTTTAATCAATAAATTAATGTTGGTTTTACATTCTATTGCATGGGTTGTGTGATTACTCTTGTTTTTATTGACATTATTTGTTGAACATGATGAGACTGAGAAGTGAATCATGTATTAGCTTCTTAGGGTAATTGCCATTGTTTTATTGAACGCTAGAGATAGGTTTGAGAATCAATGAAATCAATTTAGGATTCCATTTAGCTTAACAAACTTGGAAATATTAACCTTCAATTTGTTGGGTGCGGAAGCTTAATAGGGAAAAATAGGAAAACATAGCCTGAGAAGGTATGTTTTACACATTAGGGAGTCCGATTTATAATCTATGCATGTGAGTGTAGAAGTAGCATAATTCGTAGATTAATTCATAAAATCCTAGTGAAGTCAAAACCCTAACCGTTTGTTTTAATTGATATTTCTCTTGAATTAATCTTTTTGTTTTTAATTAGTTTTTAAAGTACGTAGTAAATTTTGTTTTCACTTTAGCTTAAATTTCTCCCGCAAATCCAAACATCTTTCGGTTTCTCCAACTTGATAAACAACAAGGAAAATTAGTGTTTAACAAACAATCCTCGTGGGAACGATACTCCACTTATCATTTTATTACTTTTTGCGACTAGTGCACTTGTTACACTTTACATATTGTAATTTCAACGCATCATGATTGTATTGAGTGATTGATCTGTAGAGAGGGGTTTTTGCTATTGTTCAAGTGTGTTTGTACTTTGTAAACTCTTGATAATCCTAGCGCAGCGAGCCTCAGTATTCTGAAGCTTAATGTGGACGTAACCTGTTCAATCTTGAACAAGTGAACCACAGTAAAATCGTGTTTATTCTATTCTTTTTTGATTCTATGTGCGAGTGTTAAAGATAGATTGATATTTAGACTTTATTAACAACATAAAAGATAAAAGAAATGTAGAAATATTTTCTGTATATTCAGTGTATTGTTAGCCTATACAATGGCCAGTTTATACAATTGTGAAAATGTAAAAAATGAAAACAATAAATACAAAATCCCTGTAGTTTGTTCAATCAATCACATGAATTAAGATGATTGATTGAAGCCTTAATTTACTCCCTAATCTCAGCCAGTAGAAATCAAGGGAAAATAATATAATCATTCCATATTTTGTCATATTGCATTCCACCATTTTTGGGAAAATTTTAAATTCTCCTTATACCCACTCCCCTCTTTGTTCATAAGGTTTGAGGCAAACCTCAATGATGGCTGGATCTTCGGGGAGAAAATTTTGCTCTCTTAGTAGTCCACTTGAATTTTCTACCAAATGATGCAGAGGTCTGGATGAGAGGAGAAACAGAGGATTGTTGAGGAGTAGTGTCAGGGACTAGGACTTGAGTAGGTTCAATTGGATTTGATTTAGGAGGGATTGGAGAGACTAGAACTGGATGACCTTCAACTGGATATTTTTCATGAGAGACTAGAGAAGAATGAGGATCAACCTTCATCTTTGTCAACATTTCTTAAAGATTATCCATTCTTGAATGCAATAGGTTCATGTGAGATGCTAAACTGACTGCAATTCACCCATTTGCTTTGTCATCTCTTGATGCATGTCACCAATTGATTATCCATTCTTGGTTTGGTGCTATTGTTTTTGGAAGTATTTTTCTAGAGTTCTTGATTTGGTGTTATAATCTTGTAAGTATTTTTCTAGAGATTCAATTGTGAAACTAAAGTTAGTAGAGTAGTTGAAGTGTGAACTGAAGTTAGTAGAAGATTCAATTAAGCTTTGAAATTGTGAAACTAAAGCTGTAGAATTCAAGCGATGTCGGCAAGGGACGCCCGTTTATGAAGGAAAGACACTGTTCCAAATCTTAAGCAAGTCATTCTCATGTAGAACGAGCTCGTTGTCAAGGTTGTACCTTATACTGTCCAGTTTGGAATTTAAGTGAAGTCAGCAAGGAATGCCCATTCTTATTTCCCTAAGCCATTCCCAAGGAGGAAGACTCTGTTCCTATGTCCAATCCACTTTTTGGAAAATCAGTGCACATTTTGGTGACCACAAGAACGCCCGTTCCTAAGAATAGGGACGTCGTTCCCTGTGCTATAATGTCAACAAGCTGCAGCTGTAGAACAACCTAGCTTGAGGGCTATCAAGATATAAGCTTAGGAGCAGTCTAGGTTAAAATGCAATATTGGAAAGTAGTTAGGACTAAATTGTAATTTCTCTATATTAAAGTGTCAGCAAATTTTGTAAGAAACACAGCGTTTTGTATCAGCGACTTTATCAAAGAGCCGCCCACATTCTTCCAATTAGTTGATAAAAATCCCAGTTTTCTCTTCACTTCAATTTCGTTCTTATTTTCTGCTTTTCTTCTAATTGATTCTAAAAAAATCTTAACAATTTTTAACATTTAATCTTACATAAACCCTAACCCTAAATTTTCATAATCATTGAAACCTTTTGTTTTATTTAAATGTCTGTTGTTTGATGAAAATGTAAAACTAAATTTATGGAAAACCTAATGGGATGAATTTGAATCTGAAGAAAAAAAATAAGTTGGAATTAGGAAATTGGGGGAAAAAAATGTGTAATGAAAAACCTATTTAAGTTTGATTTGGAAAAAAAGTGTACCTAAACCAAAGAACCTAATTAAGTTTGAAATAGAGGAAAATAAATCTAATTAAGCTTAAAAGGTTATTTTTAGTATTAAATAGGGTGTAAAGGATTTTTTTTTTTTAAAAAAAAAAATTATAGAAGAAATGTACTTAGCCATGAAGGGTGAAGATTAGTTAGATGGGGGCTAAAAATCACTTGCCATTGAAGATATGTTTAAAGTACTTGAAATTATTTTCTTTACCTTTTATTCCTAAATTTAGTTCAAATGGAGTATTATAACACAAATAGAAAAAATGGGCTCTGTTTGGTTGGTTATTTAGAATACGATTCTGAGAAGTTTTTTGTACATTTCTAAATAGCATTTTCTGAAAATATTTAGATTATTTTTAACCCTCTAGGTTTGTTAATTTAACTAAATACTTCCAACAATGAAAGTTTATAAATTGATAAAAACACTCACATCTACCCACATATTGTCGGCAAGCCAGCCACCATCGTCAGAAGGTGGCTGAAATCTTCTAGAATGGCCACGACCAGTTGGATCTGGCTTGTCGTGTGTTGATCTAGCATTTTCGAGCCAAATGGATTTGGCCATTTCTGGCTAGATGGATTTGGCTGAAAAAGGTCATATCTACGGCCACAGATCTAGCCGTCGTTGACGGCCAAATGATGACCAAAATATGACTGTTGTCAACAGCCAATGTGGGTGTTTTTTGTCAATACGTGGGTGGATGGGGGTGTTTTTGTCAATTTATAAATTTTTATTGTTGAAGGTGTTTAGTTAAATTAACAAACCTAAGGGGTTAACAATGTAAATATTTTGAGTTGAATAGAATAAGATTAGATTTTGAGAATATTAAAACAAATGCATTTTGGAGCTTTTAGGATTGGATAGTAGAAGTGTGCCAAAGGGAACACATGTTTTTGAGTTTCATCCCTAAATTATTTCCTTTGGTTATTCACTGTATGTGTTCAATATTCTCGGTTTGTCTACTCTCTTTGTTTAATTCATTGAAAGTATGTATCCAATTTGCTATGGGCTTTAATTTTATTTTTTATTCTAATTTATCAAAACTTTTCTTAGGGTTTGATTTGTTTTAGAAATAATTATTATTAATGGACATATTGTCTTTGAAATTATTAATAAAACAAAGATTTGAGAGGAATTAGAAGTTTTCAATGAACTTGTAAAATTATAGTCATAGTTTATAGAAGAAACAGAGATTTAGGACAAAAATATAAAAATCTAAAAGAAGAGTATTCTTAAGATCAATCTAACTCTTTATAACAAAACAAAAGGCAATAGCTAAATATCTCTCCGGTACAATGAAATTTAGGCCCATGGGCCATGATTTGACATACGAGTGAGATTGCCTTAAAGGACCAGGGAACCTGCATGTTCAAAAGAGAAACAGGGTGCTTCGGCATATTTACCGTACATGACACAATGCAAACTTAAATCAAATGAGTTAAGCCTATATTAAGACAATAACCTAAATTAAGCTTAGTTGTGTTTTTAGGGTTATTTTTGTAATTGATTATTGCAAAAGCAGTTTTTGAATCCTAAAAATTACAAATATCTAATTTTAAAATCTTTTTAAAAATAAAATTATTTTATAGTGAGTTTGTTTTGTTTTATAATCATTTTTTAAATTAGTTTATCAAACACTCTTTTGGATTATATTTGAAAATAAGTTATTAAACCACAAATTCACATTGAATACTTCCAAATTCTAATAGTATAAATTTAGTGATGGAGATATGAGATTTTTCTTTGTTAGTTACCAATAGTTTGAGAATGACTTTGTTAAAAATACTCGATAAAAGTATTAACGTTAATTGTATTTTTAGTTACTATGATACATGATCAATATTGAGTTAAGAAATATGTACTGAAAATCTGGTATATTTCTTTCATAAATCATTTTTTATACTGTTATTATTGTTCTTTTAAATTCCTTAGAAAAATTAATAATTAATTAACCAATAACAATAAAACTAGAAAAGAAGAAAGTCAGAAATAGAAAACTAAATCATGGTTATTAAGGCCCACAAGCCGGATGATTGCAGACTCATTAAGGCAAGGCCAATGGGTCAGACAATTGATGTGATTCATTAACGAGTCAACCGTTACTATCTTGTTTCATAATGGGCCATGTTCGGGTTTAGGCTTAAAATGCATTTAACCATTTTGACTTTTTTATTTTATTTTAGTAACTATATTATAAAGACTTTTTAAATAGTATAGTAAACAAGATGTAATATTTTGATTATTTATTTCATTTTTTTCAAAAAAGTTTAACCTAATTGCTCTAGTATTCTTCCAATTTCTATTACTTTCAACATAAAAAAAATTCTTATTTTTTGTCTCTAGTCATCTTATTTAATTCCAGTATAGGTAACATTAGTTTTAATTTTTTACTTATAAATTTAATGGCAAGATGTGACGATGTTATGCTTTTTTACTATTTGTATATGATTTAAGTGATGAAACTTCAGCTAAAAAACAAATTTAATTTTATACACTACATTGAAATTTGATAATGAGACCTTAGTATCGTAGATTCTTAATTATATTATTTTTATTGTTAGAAAAAAAATTATTGATAATGTGTGTGGATTATATTACTATGAAGTTTTTATACATTTTAATAGTTATCTGTTTAGGTATATAATTTAGTATTCTAGAATAAATTTATTTAAAAGATCATATTGTGTTTCATTGTTTAACTCAACAGTTTAAAAAAAAAAAAAAAAAAAAATGGGGGAAATTTTTAATGATTCGGGTTTGGATAACCCGATAAAATAATAGTTGGGTTCAAATTTCATATTTAGGCCCAATACGTTAACAGGTACATTTGGTTTGAAAAAAATTGACACAAAATGAACCAAAAACATTTTAACATGACCCATTGTCAAGTCTAGACACAAATAGCCATAAAAGTACTCGAATCATCTACATTATTTTTTTTTAATCTTTGTCACACACAAATATATTCAAATCCATCACTTAAAAAAAAAAAAAAAAAATGCCAGTTGGCAAATCAAAATAACTATACTAAATTAAAGAAACTTTAGTTCAAATGAGATTTATATTTATGTAAGAATAAGGTAAGACCAAGAACTGTGAAAGACTATATTAGTACCAATGAAAAGTTAAAACAATTATTAATACGTTTATTCTACAAAATTTAAGGAGAAGAGGAATTCTTAAGGAATGCTTCGTTTGTATGTTTGAGAAGAGCCTTGACAAGCATGGTTTTTATACTATTTCAAGTTGATCATAGAGGAAAGCACTATTGTATTGGAAATATTTTATATCTCTAATCATTATATGCACATTCTTTAAGAATAAATAATTGAAGTACTTAATACTATAAGAGTGGCTTATCCCACCAATACTCTTTGCAAGCCCCATATTATTAATATTATTTTTTATTTTTTTATTTGAAAATATCTTGTAAATAATAAATTATCAAAACAGACTATCCATATCAAAACCCTGAACAAAATAATTAAACTTGTAAGAAACTCTTTCAAAACCCCATACCTCTGTTTTCATCTTCCTTGTTTACAGCTTATGGCTTTAATAATCTAATTAAACTTGTATTCTTATTTCATAATAAATGATAATAGACAGAAATATTAATAATGGCAGTGACAATTTATATTATTCATAATAACATTAATGATGACGCATTAATATTTAGTTCAGTGTTATAAAAAATTTGCAAGTAAACAACATCTTCATACAAAAAATGAAAAATTAGATTTTATCTAAATTTGAGTTATCGGACTGTTTGAGCTTTCAAGTTCTTGTGACATACTGACATATTGTCATTGTCAATATCAAGAGTATTATTTGATTGAGATTAATTTATTATATTTCCAATGTTAGTCAAGAATTATTCTAAGGGGGTGTTTGGTTGGAGCTAATAGAAGATTATTGGGATTATATAAACTTATATTATTTGATTACTATGCTTGATTGTCAAGTAATATAAGACTCCGATAATCTTATATTACCAATAGTTGTTACTGTTGGTAATATTAAAGATAGTCTGATTATCTCAATTTTCTTAGGTATTGTAAGATTACCTTGGTAACCTTATTTTGGTTACAATTCTATCTCTTATTAATAAAAATTTTAGACAATAATACCCCTGTTTTAAAATAAATTTACATTAATATACCATTTCAATTTTACCCTGGTTTAATTAAGATTTTGGACAATAATACCCTTATATTTAAAACAAATTGTAGACCACCACCGCTACCTAGCCACCACCACCGACAGCGAGCCAACCACCACAGACCATTGTCGAAAAGTCATCGGAGTCCCTAAAAATGACCGAGATTCATTGAGAGGCTTCGATATGGCCATTTCCGACCATATTGATGGCCGAAAATGGTCATATCAGGCCAGAACAGCCAGATCCCTGACCATTAGCAGCTTGGTCCATGGCCGTTAATGACTAGATCTCGCCCAGATCTGGCCGTTCTGGCCTGATATAGCTGTTTTTTCCCATCAATATGGCCAGAAACTGCCATATCGGAGGCTCGTGGTCACGGTGAGCAACTCACGACTACTTTCAGAGACTTCCGGCGGTGGTTTGTGGGGGTCACAAGGGGTGGAGGTGATTTTGTCATAAATTAAAATTTTATATAAGCGGGGGTATTTTAGCTAAAGCTGAAATATTGGGGGTTAAAAAATTATTCAAAAATTAATAATAAAAATAATATTATATTAATATTTAAAAAGAGGGCAATTTAGTAATTTAAATAATATACCCACCAATTTATTTCCCCTAACCAAACATATTAATATAACATACCCACAACTAATCAAACACATTTTCCTAAAGATTCCCAGTAATCTTGAAGGTAATGTAAGATTCTAGTAATCCAACATTCCCAGTGATCCAACATTTCCAGAACCAAACGCACCCTAAGTGAATTTTCTCAATATGAATGTCCGAGCTTCATAAATTTCCATAACCTTTAAAATTTTCAAATTTACTGAGTTTTGAACAACCAGAGGTATGAAAAAGTTGAAGAGACTTCAGCTTACCCATACCAAATTGAATTCTCTCAAGGCTTGAACAATTTCTAAGACATAATTGGGCTCCAATAGATAGATATTTGATTGATGGAGGAACTTCTTTTATTGCGGCTTTATCTAAATATGACGGCGATTCCTTATTGGCTGTTCCATCTATATCTAATTCTCTTAATTCACATGGCAACTCTGAAATAGTCTTTAGATTTGAACAACCTTTGAGGAAAATATATCAAAGAGATTCGAGCTAGAGAAGCCCTTTGGGAGACTCTCAAGCTTTGAGCAATTTCTAAGCTTCAACTGGATTAGATTGGATAAATACATAAATTGATGATGGCAATTCTTTGATCGCAGTTCCATCTAAACTAATTCTTCTAATCGACATGGCAACTCCGAAATTGTAATTACCTGCTATTATTCTATTCTAAGATTGAAACCGTGATAAATTGAAAATATCCTGAAGCTTTAGAAATTTTGATGCTCTGAGTTTAAGGATCAGCTTCTCCTTTGTTATATTTATCTGAAGACAAAAATGCCTCCTAGGATTTGGACTTGGCTTTATTGATGCTCCAAGGACAATATCTGTTTAAGTCTAAATTAGATTTTCCCTCCCAATTCGCGAAAAAACAATTTTCCACCCAACCGTCAATTTATTTGACCATGGAAATATTGGAGTTGTCGACTACTTCAGCATTAATGGGTAACGGGGACGCACTCGGGGGTTCCGTTGCCCGGTGAGTGAGCGGGGGTCGCGAGGGCAGCGCCCCCAAGCCCATAGGCGGTTTTGGGCTTTTCCATGTATAACCGCTGTAGGATTTCTTTTAAGTTACTAATTCCTTTTTGGGTTGGGCTTAGGAATATGAATCCCTGTAAAACTAGGTTTAATCTCTTAAACCTAGTATATAAACATACTTTTCTCTTGTTATGGAGGTGAGAGCAATTCATTCATGGTAAACGAGAGAGGTGAAGCATATTGCAATAATATTGACTCAGCTGGACGTAGCCTATATTGGGTGAACCAGGATAAATCGCGCGTATTATTTTTTCTTTGTTTACTGTTTGATTTGTTTTACTATTATATTTTGTTCTTCTTATTGTCTCTATTTCGTTCAGGAAATACGATTTTACCATAAATAAAAATTAAACAACTTCTAGAAATTAAATCCTAAAGTACAAAAATTGATCACCCAAAATTATAAGTTCTTAAAAGTATAGTCTTTATTACAAATTTTCATAATTTATAAATCCAAGAAGATTCGTAACTATAAAAAAGAATTAAAGAATATAAATAAACAGTGAATACTAAATAATTAGATCTGGTTTTCAATTAAAATCTTTCTAATTCCTATCTAAGTCCTTAAAAATATAGTCTTTGTCACAAATTTTCATTATGTTATGTTATATTACATTATTTTCTTTGCATAACAACTGAACCAACCTTGATTCACCACATATAACACTCTGTATAAATAAAGGTTTCAAGTTATATTTAAATTTTCTTTATACAGTATGATTGTTTTGATTTGCTTTTGTATATATTAGAATTTCTTTGTTATTTAAAAATTTTGAAGTTTGAAGATATTATCCAACATAATTTTAGCATAAATATGATCATTAATTAACTCAATTTCCTTTTTTATCAATGCCAGGAGAGACTGAAGATTTGGATGGCAAAAGAAGAAGACTTACTATGAGTCAACGCCCTAGTCTTTATACATCTAAAACTATATTATTAGCCACCTAATCCATGATTAATTTATTACAATTTGATTTATAAAAGTGGACGACACATATTAATTTACTATTAGCGACCTAATGACCCCAACATTAAAATCGTAATATTATAAAAACAAGAAGTTGAGGATAAACATGAATACATCAAATCGTGTAAGAATAAAATACAAACATTCACCAAATTTTGTCGGCCAACTACCCCTGATAAAAGAGTAAATGACTTTTTCCTATGCAAGGTTTGACTGAGTGACGCTTTTTCATACAAAATGTTTCAAAATATCACTTTCTTATTTAAAGTTTATATTCCGTTAATACCTAAAATATACTTCACTTTCTTAACATGCATTCAGCGAATTACCAAGAGCCACGATAAAAAGTTTTTGTAGAATAGAGGCCTGTGGTTCTAATGGTAGTATTCGATTAAATATTCGCCACCGGAATCAGTAAAAAATATCTAAGAATAGGAAAGTCTAGCTTTGCAGTGGCCGACAATCAATGAGAAATCAAGTGTCAAGGTAGAAGAGGTTTTGTATAGAGGAGATTTGAAGTTCAAATAGAAGTGACGGAGAAAATTTTTACTGTTGGAATCGGTTTTGAGTAATAACGAAATATTAATTTTAGGTGAAAAAATAGTATTTTAAAACTTTTTGGGTGAAAAAGTGTAATTAAGGCAAACCTTGGTGGGAAAAAAGTCGTTTACTCTTAATAAAAGAGGAAGAATTGACGAAACGGAGACAAAAAGAAATATAATAAAATAAATGAGAGTCCCTACATTACAGTGAACATAAATTAAAGTAGTATATTTTAATAAAACTTTCATATCAAAATCTTAGAAGCGTGTTGAAGATGAACAAAATGATTAGGCTTAATTTGAAATTATCGTTGTTTCTCTCTCGGTCACTTATTTCTTTAACTGTAATTCAAAACGTATTTGATAAACTAATTTTAATAGAGATTATATTAAAATTTGACAATGAATTAATCCATATAAATGAATTTAAAAGTAGGTTTGTGTGACTTTTAAATATCACAAGCTATTCATGAAATATTAATTATCAAAATACTTCATTATTTTATAATAATAACTATTTAATTAAAATAAAGGGTTAATAACAATAATTCTCCTTAGGTATAATCAAATAACAAAAATCTTCTTGTGGTTATAGAAATAACATAAATCTCCCCATCGTTAATTCTTTAGTGTTAAAATAAATGATAGAGAGGCAAGGTTACCTATCACGTTATAAACTCTAACAATATACTAAAGCAGTGGCGGATCTAGCCACTTTTTGGGTGGGCCCTCAAATTTTTTTTTTTAATATTAATATGTAAATTTATATATTTTGACCCACCCTAAAAAAAATTCTTGTATCCGCTAATGTACTAAAGGTTAATTAATGATAGAAGAATTTTTGTTATTTTTGAAATCTAAAGGGACCTCTGTTATTTGATTAAATCTCATGGGGGTCGAGTAAAACTCCTAAAATAAATTTTTTATATACAATATATTGATCATAGAGTTCAGAACGAAGAACAAGCAAACTCATCATAATGATATGATGAATCAATAACTTAAGATAAGAATTATTTAAATTTACTAATTTAGGAGCCAAATCTGAAATTCAAGGTGGATGTGTTGTTTAATATAATTTTTATTCATGTAACAAGAACTATAATATGAAACTAAGCATGAAAGGACAGATATCAGATAGTTTTCTCTGTTTCATTCTTATCTTTTGGGTTTGAGACAGATTGAGAATGTTTTAACCATAGAGGAGATTGTGCTATGAAAGAGGGTAATGTTCCGACTTTGTTTTCATTGTTACGCAATCATTTTTTAAATTAATTTATCAAAATACCAATTTTTGCCCCCAATATTCTATTATCAAAATAATGAATCTTAAACTAATCTAAAATTAACAAAATTCCATGTTTGCGGATGACTTTGTGTGTTTCCAAGCCAAGGGGACAATAGTACTATAAATTTGTGGTCAAAAAGTTATTCGGCCAGTTTTCGTTCTTGTTAGGTGGGCGGTGGTGGGCCTGATAAATTAAGAAAGAAGAGTTTCCTAGATACAATTAAAATAAAATTAAAAAAATTAAAATATGGGATGCTTCCAAATTCTAATGGTATATATTACTGCTCACATTTTTAGTGTATGGAAGAGTAGTTGAGAACAATTAAATTGATGTCTAACTCAAGACAGCCATGTTTAATATATTGTACTGAACTGATTAATTTTTTGGTTTAGTACTAAATTTAATATGATTTATAATCAAGAATAATTTGAAACTTCACCATTAAATTAATTGGGTTGAATACAATTAAAAGTTAAAATTAAATACTTATCTATATTATAATAAATATTAATAAAGCATATTACTTTCAATTTTAATTAGAATTAAATTGTTAGAACATAGAATTATTATTTGTAATAATCAGTCAATTAGAGAATTAATTATTTGAAATAATTTTATCTAATTAATTAAATATTAATAACAACATAAGAGGTTTATAATAATCCAAATAATAATCAATATTAAAAAAATAATAATATAATAATAATAATATTTAATTAAAGGACAATTCAGTAATTTAAATAACATAACTACCAATTTATTCCTCTCAACCAAACATATTAATATAACATACCAACCAATTAACCAAACATATTTTTCTAAAGATTCCCAATAATCTTTAAAGTAATCTAACTTTCCAGTAATCCAACATTCTCAGTAATTCAATATTCCCTAAATCAAACACCCCTTTAAAACTATATTATTAACCACCTAATACATAATTAATTTATTACAATTTGATTTATAAAAGTGGACAACATATATTAATTTATTATTAGCCACCTAATGACCACTATATTAAAACCGTAATATTCTAAAACAATAAGTTGAGGATAAACATGAATACATGAAACGGTCCAAGAATAAATATTAATAACAACGTAAAAGGATTGTACAAGCTTAACTGGCGGATAAGCATTGAATTAGAGTAATGCTACAGTTACCGACTGGTGTGTACCGATTTTGTGCACCAAATGACGTGGCACAATCCTGACTGTTTATTTATTATCAGTTAATATTAATCAACGGCCAGAATTTTGCCACGTCATTCGGTGCACAAAATGGGTACACACCAGTCGATAGCTGTAGCATTTTCCATTGAATTATTATGAAGTTTCTCTGAGCTCACTAGTTTGTAGATCAACAGTTCCGATTACCGAATTAATGAGAACGAATTTTCCTGGAAATTGGTTCCCACATAAAGTAAGTAATACAAAAATAAAATGAGAGGAATTAACTGTTACAAGTCAACGAATCATATACACCACTTATTTTAAGATTGAGGACAAACAATAATTTACCCATTTGCTTTATTCTTTGTAGAGTTTAGGAGTTTATGGCTGCTGCTTCTTCTTCTACTGCCACTCATCCCGTGGAGAAGTATGATGTTTTTCTGAGTTTTAGAGGCGAGGACACCCGCAATAACTTTACAAGCCATCTTCACGCAGCTTTGTGTCGTAAAAAGATCGAAACTTTCATTGATAACCGACTAGTCAGAGGAGATGAAATTTCCTCATCTCTTTTGAATACAATTAAAATATCAAAGATTTCGATTATCATTTTCTCAAAAAATTATGCTTCTTCCAAATGGTGTCTTCGAGAACTTGAACAGATCCTTGAATGCAAGAATACAAGTTATCATATTGTAATACCGGTTTTCTACCATGTTGATCCTTCAGATGTAAGGAATCAAACTGAAACTTTTGGGGATGCATTTGCTGAGCTTGAAGAACGATCTAAAGAGGAGTTAGAGATGCTACAAAGATGGAGAACTGCTTTGAAGGAAGCTGCCAGTCTCTCTGGTTGGCCTATAAATGACGAAATGTATGTATCAATTCTCGCATAATATATTAATTTTCTTGTCTTTCATATTATTATTACTTTTTTAACTGAAATTGTTTCTCAATATCAAATGAAATAAAAATAACATAATTTTTCACAAAGATAAATTACGAAAGCAAGGGTGCGTTTGTTTTGTTATTCCTATCCATATTCCTAATCTTATTCCCAAAATAGTTGTTTGTTTTATTATTTGAGAAATACTATTCTATTTTTTTAATTACTTTTAAACTCCTTAAATTTATTAATTTAATTAAACACTCCTAGAAAAAAAAAAAAGTTTAAAAATTAACAAAAACACCCTCACCCACTCATAGTTGCCAGATTCTGGCAGCCATCGTCGGTGGTTGTCGGAATCTATAACAACGGCGTAAAAACGACTGGGACTGGCCGGTAATTCGCCGATCTGGCCGTCGTAAAGAAATA
Organism: Pistacia vera; assembly: GCF_008641045.1. Lineage (NCBI taxonomy): Eukaryota > Viridiplantae > Streptophyta > Magnoliopsida > Sapindales > Anacardiaceae > Pistacia > Pistacia vera. The sequence continues at coordinate 38,562 of NW_022196754.1, read as the reverse complement.
GTTGTCGTTGATGGTCAACGACGGCCATATCGATGGCCAAATCTACCCTTTTAAGGCCATCGACAGCCAGATCTGGCTGTAGATATGGCCTTTTCCGGCTAGATCCATGGTGGATCTGGCCGGAAAAGGCCATATCGATGCACGACCGGCCAGATCCAACCATGGATCTGGCCGGAAAAGGCCATATCGATGCACGACCGGCCAGATCCAACCGATCAGCGTCGTAACGCTATTTTCCAACGGTAGTGGCTAGAATCTGGCACTGTGGGTGGGTGGGGATGTTTTTGTCATTTTTCAAAATTTTTAAATATTGTGGTGTTTAGTTAAATTAGCAAACCTAGGAGGTTTTTTTGTTAAATTTTAAATTTTACCTCTTAATACTCATCCTATTCAACTACCCAATATTATTCCTAAAATCCTATCCAAAATAACAAAACAAACGCACCCATATTTTCAACTGCAAGTTTTTTTTATTTCTTTTAATCTTTACTCGTCTATAAAAAATTTTCTTTTAAATTTTTAATGGAAAAAAACTAATAATCTCACAAAATCTTTTGATCAATCTTCTCTTTGATACCAGGAGATCTAATTGTAATTTTAGCAATATTAATGTTCACCAAATTAAAGATTCCCTTGAAAGAGATTTTGTTAACTTTAGAAAAAATAATTATATATGGACAAACCTCTAATACAAACTTATACAATCTGATGCATTTTAATATGATTGGATGATTTTAAATTACAAATAATTTAAACAAACTAGATTAGATAATATGTTAAACATGCAAAGTTGTTACATCAATTTATAGGGAATAATTTGTATAATTAATTTGTACATGTAACATTAATCTTTTAGAAATTTCACACGCTTAAGAATGGAGGAAAGATAGCCTATTTCCATCTTGTTTATATCGATCACTTGTCGGAATCAAAATTATTTATATTTATACTAACTATTTTTATTTTTATACTTGCTAGTCCTGAATCTGTGCTTATAGAGGAAATTGTTGAGGATATTCTAGAGAGGTTAAATAAATTTTCTCCAACTGGTAATTATGAAGACCTTGTTGGAGTAGAATTCGCCATCAAAAAGATTGAATCTTTATTGTGCATTGGAGCAAATGGTGTCAAAATTGTAGGAATTTGGGGAATTTGAGGTATAGGCAAAACAACTATTGGTTGTGCTTTATTCGACAAGAATGCTAGTAAATTTGAAGGTTCTTACTTCTTTGAAAATGTTAGGGAAGAATCTGAAAACAACAGATTGACTCACTTGAGAAATGAATTTCTTTCCACAGTCTTAGATGATAAACATACTAATAGAGGAGTCGCCTTCACAATAGAAAGGTTGAGACGTATAAAGGCTTTTATTGTTTTTGATGATGTAACATGTTTGGATCATATACAAAAACTAATAGGAGGCTTTAACCACTTCGGCTCAGGAAGTTGATTTATCATAACAACAAGGGATAAGCAGGTATTGAGAAATTGTGAAGTTGGTAATGCTAGTATATATGAGGTTAAAGGATTAGGTGATGATGATGCTTGCAAACTTTTTAGACAGCACGCTTTTAGACAAAACCTTCCTACTGAAGATTATGGGGAGTTGTCAAACAGAGTGGTAGCATATGCCAAAGGTCTTCCATTAGCTCTTAAAGTACTAGGGTCTTCTCTTTATTCAAAGGGAAAAGAAGTTTGGGAAAGTGCAATAAATAAACTAGAAAAAGGTCCTCCTTTGGGTATTAAGAAAATACTAAAGGTTAGTTATGATGGACTTGAAAAAGAAGAAAAGGACATATTTTTAGACATTGCATGTTTCTTCAAAGGGGAGAACATAAATTCAATAATAGAAATCCTCAATGCTTGTGACATCTCTACAACACAAGGAATAAATGTTCTCATTGATAAGTGTCTCCTAACTATGTTAGGTGGTCTAATAACGATGCATGATTTGCTTCAGGAAATGGGTAGAGAAATTGTTCGGGAAGAATATTCGACTAATGAATCTGGCAAACACATTCGATTATGGCATCGTAAGGATATCAATGAAGTATTGACGAAAAATACGGTGAGAGATAAAGCATTAAAATTCCATTCTTTTATATATATATATGACATGTTGCTAGCCGGGGATTAATGGGCAAGGCCAATAAGTCAACCCCATGAATTAAGGTCCCATTTAATGCGATTTGAATAGTTTATTACTTGATTTCAAATTAAACATTCATTGCTCTACTTTTTACATATTTTTTTTCCAAGAATTATTTCCTTTCCTTCAATTATCTTTTCCATTTAATATATTCTCTGAATCTCATAGTTAAGATTGCATTTTAAATAGTGTTATATTTAGATGTAAAGGAAGAATTATGAATGTAACAAAACTGATCATATATAATATGTTCTTTCTTGATATCTATACTTACGATTAGTTTTAAAATTCTATTATTAATTCTCAATTTTCAAATTTGTACCTTGTATTTTGAACCCATAATCTGTATTTATTTTTGTTATCTAGATGTTATTATTAATTATAAAAGTGTTTGTCTGTAAATTTTTTTTTTTTTTTTTTTACAATTATTTTTAATAAAATATGGTTAATCAGAATATTTGATATTTTTTTATTAGTTTTTAAAACAGCCTTAAACTTTATCAAGGCAGCATTGGCAGTTAGTTAAATCTTAGCTTCATATGATTAAATGGTTGGTTATGAATTAGATCGGCCACTCAGCCCTAACACAAGGTTATGTCTTATATTCAAATATTTTAAAATTAAATTCAGTTGAAAGAAAAATAAAAACAAAACAAAACAGATTTTTGGGATTATAGTGCCATTAGATAATTAATTTAAGCTAAACTTATCATCTCTTATTGACTGTTAGGGTGCAGAAGCGATACGAGGCATAAGCTTGGACACATCAGAAATAAGCGATGGAGGTTTAGATTTTCAAGCTTTCTCAAAGATGCATAAACTGAGATTCCTGAAATTGTATAGCCCACCAGACCCTGAATCTCTTCCCACTTCGGCAAAAGCGTTCCTCAGTTCACATGAATACTCATGTAAAAATAAATTGCTTGGTTTGGAAAACCTTGAATTATTTTCTGCTGAGTTGACCTACTTTAGCTGGCGTGGATGTCCGTTAAAATCATGGCCATTAAAGTTTCTTTCAGGGAATCAAGTTTTTGTCAAGGTATGTATGTGTATGTAACTATAAAATTATATATACATATAATAATAATTTTCTAATCATGACATTGTGATATTAATTTGTTAGTAACATGAATATATACTATTGGATATGAATTGTAAAATATCATTTCAATCCCATGTGATAAATCTAACAGTGTATAAATATGATTCTGATGAAATTAATATCAACATGTTTTGACTAAAGATTTACTAATATATATATCTGTATGTTTTGTATGTATATATGCATGTTTCTGTGTGTTCAAGTTACAAATTATAAATATCAGAGAGCTGATTTGTAATTTGAATATGTCATTTGTTTCTTTTTACAGAATCTCATAAATTTGATTCATATTGACCTCAGTTGGTCTATACACATAACAGAGGTTCCAAATCTCTCTGGGTTACTAAACCTGAAGGAGATAATTTTAGTAGATTGTTTAAATTTGTTAGACATCAGTTCCTCCTCTATCCAGAATCTCAATAATCTTGTGCAGCTGAATCTAAGCTATTGTAAGAAGCTTATTAGTCTTCCAGACAACATTCAATCAAAATCTATTACTCTCCGTGGCTGCTTAAATCTCAAAATGACTCCAAAGATCTCAAGTAAAGTGGAAGAGCTAGATCTAAGTTATACTGCAATAAAAGAAGCACCTTTCGTTGAATATCCATCCAGACTTGTTAGATTGAATCTTTCATATTGTCCAGAGCTTGAGAGTCTCTCGAGCAATATTTGTGAGCTGCAGTTGCTTCAGTATCTTTTAGTAAGAAGATGCCCAAAACTTGGAAGATTACCGGATGACCTTGGAAACTTGGAAGCTTTGAAAACATTGGACGCTTCTGGTATTTTCATAAGAGAAATACCATCATCCATTTTCCATTTGAGCAAACTTTCTTCATTACAGATATCTCGATTATCTGATGATGAAGCGCCGTTGAATTGGGTACCGAATTCTCTATCAAGATTGCTGTCTTTGAAACGTCTTGAATTGATTAACTGTCAAATTCCGGAGCTACCAAACAATCTTGGTCAATTATCCTTTCTAGAAATATTAGATGTGTATGGAAATAATTTTGAGACCATACCAGCAAGCATCAAAGACCTTTCTAATTCGGTTTTCCTGAACATATGCTATTGTGAGAAGCTTCAGTCTTTGCCAGAGCTTAAAAGTGGTCTAAATGTGGCAGCATATAATTGCTCATCATTGGAATCAATATCGGATTCATCATTTCTGTTCTCACCGAATTCGATGCAACAAAGAATAAATTTGCGAATTGTTTCAAACTGGATCTCTCAGACATTCTTGGCAAGGTCTCTTTTTCACACTCTTTCTCTTGCTCAATTTTATAAAATATTTTATTAAATATATTTTAATATTATGTTACAAGGATAATTTCAATGGTACAGGAAATTTGTCGAGAAATATGTAACGGTATATGTTTCCCTGGAAATGAAATTCCACGGTGGTTCAGATTTCAAAATATGGGATGTTGTATAACTCTGGAGAAGCCACCTGATTGGGACAACCACTTTCTGGGTATTTGTATGTGCGCTGTTGTGACATTTCCTGAAGGATGCTACATCAAAGACAATTTAATTGTTGAATGTCACTGTAGTCTGAAAAGCAGAGATGATAAGGATAAGAAGATAGGAGTATACTCAAGCTCTTTGCATGCTTGGGACACTGATGATGTTGTCAAATATTCCGCTCCCACTGTACCCTACTATATTGGTTCAGATCATGTATTCATGGGGTTTAATAAAATTATGAAATCGTCAATTATTGGTTGGACCGAACTACAGGTTGACTATGAGTTTCAGGCAAAGAATTTGAGCCGTCGAAACTTTGATGAAGAGAAAAACAAAGATTGTAGGGAAGATGAAGTGAAGGTGAAGAAGTGTGGAATCCATTTTCTGTACGCCAATGACTGCATAGAACTAAAAGAAGGCTTTAGAGGAAGCACTAACTGTGATGAAGGGATAAAGATGGAGGAAACTGAACCACACTCTAATAAATTGCAAATTTCAAATTTCTTTGCAGGCAATTCCAGCACAAGGTAAATAATTCAGATCCTCTTTTTTATTTATTTTTTGCTCAATTATTTATTTAGTTGTGAAATTTTTATACCTGACTAAATTATTATTCAAATCATCACATAATGACTATATATTCATTATTAAAATAATTCTTCTTTCAAAGACTTTTCCATGAAAGCAATTCCAAATTCTGTGACTCTGGAGATACTTGTAAACCAGCAAGGCTTCAAGCATCTTATTAGTGTTTTAAATTTTGAACGGACTCGAATTATGTTTTGTTTTTCCTTAGAAAACTTATACGGTATAAATTTTTCCGGAACGAAAATATAGTTGTCTTTTAAGTGAATAGAGATTATATACTTCAAAATTAGCATATGGAAAAAATAAAAAGCAACTGTAATTTTTTACTTTTGGGAGTTTGTGGTGGGTTTTCTTACATATTTTCTTGTGAAATTGGATCTCTCTCGGAAATTTAGTTTACAAAAGAATAAATCTTTGAATACGAATAGAAAAATGGAAAAACGAGCACCAATTCAAAATTATAAGATAATGAAGAGTTACAAAGTGCTTAAACACCATGTGTTTTCTAACTCAATTAATTAGTACTAGCTCAGTTAAGTGTTGGGTTACGGTGTTGTATTGTTTATTGTTATATATATATATAATAGAATATTTCTCTCTCATATGTGAATATAATCAAGTTATACTTAATATTTTAAATATTATGTTTCTTTGTGTGGTATGATTTTCATTTATGTGGTATGATTTTCATTTATACGTATGTTAATCTCATTGTTTTTATCACTTCTGCATGCATAAACTATTAACATTTACCATTATCGTTATTGAGATTGTTATGGTTATTATCATTGTTTATTTTTGTCTGTGGTTATTATGTAAATGTTATCCATGAACTTAAATGAATGTAAATACTATTATCACTGGTGGAGCCAAGTTTAGGCCTGGGTTTTTTAAATTTTAGAATAGAAAATATAATTTTACTCCCTCTGAATTTAGTTTTATTTCTAGGAACCCCAATTTTTTGAAAGTAACACTAGCCTCTGCCCTGGCTATTATTGGCTGGGAACTCATTTTGGAAGTATTGTTTATAGCCATCTAGATAAAGAAAGCAACTCAACATTATTAGCGATAGTATTATTGCAAGAAAAGGTCCATGGCTTCCATGATTATCAATGATTTTGACATTCTCTACATGCATTTATCTGCTTTTAAATTGTTTCTCAAACATGAAGCAAGTTGCTTAATTATATATGGCTAATTTGGGTGAACATTGACAACAACAATCAAATATATTATGAATTCCGAGTGCTGGTGTTTGTTTGGAGAACATTTAAGTTAATATAAGTTGGTCTGTTTATTGACAGGAAGAATTCAGTAAATGTTTCATCAATAAGGAAAAGAAAGAGGAAGGGGAAGGGAAAGAGGAAGAGGAACCACATTTTTAAGAAATTGAGAATTTTCAGATTCCTTTAAAAGAGAATCTACCTCAAGGTAAATAATTAAGATTTCCATTATGCGTATCTTTGTAGTTGAATAGTTTTCTCTTTCATTGTTTGTGTTTTGCAGTGTCAGTGTATATATATATATATATATATATATTATAATATAATCTTATATATATTGTTTGTTATTCCACTTGAAAAACTTAAGTTAGTAGGTAAAGATTCAACGTTATATTAATATATTAATAGACGGTTCACATAAAACTTGAATTTTTTTTTTTTTATCTAATTAAATGTGAAGATTTGAACTTTAGATTTTTAATTCTGATATCATGTCAAATTGTCATCCCACTTAAAAACTTAAATTAGTAAATAAAGACTCAACATTATATTAGTCCAATAGTAAGAGTCTTTTACTAATACCATTTGATATTTCTTTAATTTTGTGCTTTATTGTGATTGTTTCCCAGAATAACATGCTTGAAATTCTTCCTATCTAAATGGGTATCTCCATTTATATACTTTTATAGTTGAAATCATACAAGTAATATATTAAACTTTTTGGATAAGTCATGTGTTGCTAAATTATAACAATCATATAGAATTTGGATTATTCATAAAAGTTTTATAATTATTAAAGTACTGCATAAAAAGTGTTATTATATACAAATTCATTAAAGATAAATCTAATTTTAATGTAAATAGCTAAAAAAAGAGAGCTAAAAATGATATTAATTGAGTACGATGATGCAATTACTATAATAATTATAATGTTGATGTTTTAGTCAGAAATCTAATCTCTTTAGATAAAAAAAGAAAAAAAAAAATTATAGGTAATATTGCATTATGATTAATCACTCTTTGGTTTATGAAATTTGAATAATTATTTATTTGTGTATTTGCGAAAAAGAAAATACCTTTTAACAGAAATTAAGTTAAATAATTTTTTTTTTTTTTTTGGTTAGATTCATGGAATGTATTTATTATGAAGTTAGTTTAAGTCCCTCCTTATAGATGATTGATATGAATATTGGTTTCGGAATAAATATAAAGTACTAATTTGCATTAAATAATTCCAAACACAATGCCAGTTTTTATTTTACTCAGTATCTAAATGAGTTGAATTTATAGAGATTTTTACTGTCAAACCCTTTCCTTGACAGGTTTTGGTTGTCAAGGAACATTTTTCCTTGTAGTGTGTTCCTATATTCGTTAATTTATTTCTTAAATAATTACCTGAAGATGATTATTTTTAGGTCATGTTTACTTGTTGGAATTGACAAGGAAATGACATTAGATTCTCAATATCTGAAAATTCTCTAAAACTTTTTTTAAGGAATCCTAATTCTTGGGATAGGGATCGAATCCAATGAAATTACTTTTTTGATCTTATTTTTATTTTTAATTTATAATTTAGTTAAACTTTCCTTTCAATATTTTATTGGGTAAAAAACCGATAAATATAAAAGAATAAAGAATTACAAATAAAAAAAAAAAAAAAAAAAAAAAGGCAAAAAACAACCACCTAGCAACAACATAACAAAGTTACTTAAGCGGAAGCAAAAACTAACAACCAGAAGAAACTAAAGCCAGAACTAAACCCAAGCTGAAACAAAAGCTCCCAGCAGACCTTTCCAAAAAAATGACCAACAATTAAACTCCAGCCACTGCATGATCACCTGACCCTCAAAGACCACACAACCACTTACAAACATCCACTAGAAGACAGAGCAAAACTGCTTCTCGCAGATATCCCATAACACAGACTTGAATAATAGCAGGAGGACAACAAAATTCCAGCTCATCCGAGACGACCTAAGCGTGATTGAAAAAAGGTCCTAGACGGCATCACTTTATTTAATCTCCCTCATCACAAACTCTAGCTTGACGACCTAAGCCTGATTGAAAAAAGGTCCTAGACGGTATCACTTTATTTAAAGGGCCCAAGGGGTGCCAAGAATCATACTAGAGGAAAGCTGATTGGCCATTGCCAATTGTTATACCAATGTGGCTTCTAACAAAGTCGCGCATTTTAAGGATCTTGTGCCAGCTCCAGCTAGCGTCCCACGGGATACGAACATCCCAAAAACTACGACCTCGTGACCTAACTATATGAATTCATTTACACAGAGAGAGTTCTTTTCGGAAACAAGGCTCCAGAGATGGTAGATCATCAAAGGGGAGTTCCAGAGGCTAAGAGGCCGAATCCCAAGGCCACCATCGACTTAGGAAGGCATAAACCCTTCCAAGCCATTTTAACTTTACCTTTCACCATATCACTTTCTGACCATAAGAAAGTTCTCATCAACTTTTCCATAGCTTTAGAGACAGGTTAGAGAGGATGAAGACTGAAGCCCCAAAAACTTGCATGGATGAGAGAACTAAAATGACAAGCTGAAGACGACCTTCATAAGACAGGTACCTATTCTTCCACGACTTTAATCGATTTTCCATTTTTTCCAACCTTATCATGTCTAGTATTCCAACAGGACATACTAGACATGATAAAATGTGATGGTGGGGGCTCTTCAAAGTTCCCCTCTTTATTCTTGCCTTCAATATGCCCTTTTTGCGTCCTCTTCATTCAAGAACCTCATCATTGAAGCAGTGTCAGATTCTACATCGGTCTCCTCCAATTTTGAGTCACTATCAGCCTCTATTTCATTGTCCGCAATGGTATTAATAGGGGTAGAATCACCTTGACTTTGGACACTGATTTCATTACATGCATCAGGCTCAACATTAAGGCATTGAAATGAATTTCCGGTACTTATAACTTGATTCCCTCCTTTCGGCTAGTCCCTAGCAGCTTTTTTAACATAGGTTAATCTTGTGGATTTAGGATTGGCAGACGACCCTTCCTAAGCTTCAAAATGGAGTTTCCTTTACCCTTGCAGATAACCGTGCGAAATCCCTCACTATCAACATTGATACTCTTGGTCTTTTCATCTTTAGTACCTTTATCCTCCCGACTCTGCTGTCGTGGTCAACTTGCATTCCGGTGACCAAAAACACTACAAAATTCACAATGAGATGGGTGCCATTGATATTCAACTCTGACTTCTAAAACTTTGGACATGTAGACTCCTCAGCTGGCTTTCTCTCCCTTACCAGTTCCGACAACTTCCTGGTAGCATCAACCTTCACCAACACTCTAGCAAAAGCTATGCGCCCCACCCCGTTTCTGCAGGTATCCTCAGGAAATCTATCCATCCTCATCGATTTTCCAACTCCACTCGATATGTAGCTTAACCCATCATGACTCCAAAATTCCATTGGAAAATCCAAGAGCTTAACCTATAAAGGGATGGACCAAGGAGCTTCCTTATAGAGGGCCATCTCTGGATGCCATTTCTGCCACAATCGAGGGCGGTTCTGGAATAACCACGGACTCCAAGCAACGTAACATAAGGTTTTCTTCCCCGAATTTAAAGAAAAAAAAAGCCCTTATCGTTCATTATAACTTCGGATATGTTGTAACGTTGCCACATCTTCAGCGCTGAACTCTGAACCAAATGAAAAGGCAACTTCCTCTCCATAAAAGTCCCGACCAAGCAATTCGCCCATTTTCGTCGTCCCTCTTGTTGAACTGAGATAAGCGGACAGACTACTGCAGTCCCATCAACATAAAAATAGGAGCATGAAACTTCACTGGAGTATTCTCCCCTTACTGTTCATTGGCCGTCACAGTCGCCCAGCTTCGGGAATTCTGATCACTTCAGCGCTGGTAAGCCCGTCGTGGCCCATAGGAGAATCTCTTTCCCTTGGGCTCCCAACCTCCTTTTGACCATTTTCAGAAATCTTGCCCACTTCTTCAGTTAGCCCAATTCCTTTGTTAAGCAGAAGCCTAGATTTGTGGCCTCCTTGTCAAAACGGCTCACTCGGCCTAACCACAATCAACGAATTCTCCATTACCTTTTCAAATCTTAGCCCAAACACCAGCCCAACATCCTGGTTGGATTCCAATCCAATATTCTTCTTCAATCAACCCATATCATTGTCATAAACATTGGTGACACCTAAACTGGACCTAGAATCCGACCCACAATCCAGACCATTGACCCATCTGCTTGCATATGTGAGAATTTGGAGGAAGAGGGATCACCGTCGGCCCCAAGCTTTCACGGCCAACCACCAACCAAAAATTCACACCATTCGCAACTTCCCCTAATGGCACCGATAGGCTTCTTGACCTATCCTGTTCATGCCTCTTCTCCTCAACGCCAAAGCTCTGTTCTTGGCAATCCAAATCCCTTTGTTTCTACGTAGACTTCTTTAATAGCCATCGAAATCTCCAATGGTTCAATCGATCTATTATCCTTCAAACCAGAGACATTGCCACCCATCTTGAGTTCACCCCTTTTTCTAATTCTTGCATTCACAAAATGTTCTTCCTCCTTGATGTTATTGTCGAACGAGAGAGACCTATTGACTAAGCTTTTCTCGGACTTTTTCATACGACGTTGAGCCATACTAGAAGTGCCATTTCTCCCGCTCCCCACCCTTAAAGGTTTCATAGGTGCGCATGAGCCAGCAATCCCTAACCATCACCAACCAAACCAAACCCGATCTTGAAACGCAAAACGGCCGCCAACAGCAACGCTGACAGCTTGGGATGAGACTTGAGAGAAACCTTTTTCTTTCTATAATAAAGCTACGGACACCGAAAAATTTGTACCGAAAATGTGTACCAGCCTACGTGTATTAGACGCCTGAATTTTCTATTAATTTTTTTCTAGTGAACGGCCAACCATCAAATATGGACGACCGTTCACTCACATGGACTCTCGTCCATATTATATGGATGGGGGTCCATTTACTACGGACGGACGTCTCTATTTAAAGGACGTCCGTCCATAAGTAAAATGGAATAAAATTTTTTTATAAAAATTAGGTACGGCCGTTCATCCGTTATGGATGGTCGTCCATTCATTTTGGACGGACGTCCGCAAATAAGGGACGTCCGTTCTTAATCAAAATATGAAAATAAAAAAAAATAAAAAACTTTGGGGACGGCCGTCCACAAATTTTGGACGACCGTCGCTTACATTTGGACGCCTGTCCATAAGTTTGGACGGGCGTCCATTGACGCCCATCCATACTTTAAAAAAAAAAAAAAAAACATTCTAAACACCTCTTCTTCTTCGCTCTTCTTCTTCGTCTTCATTTCCCATCTCCTCTCTTTTTCATCATCGTCTGGGGAATGAAGACGAGATAATGGAAATGATAAAAAGATACGAACTTCCTGATGGGTTTGAAGGTCGCGAAGAGTGGTTGGATATTGGAACAAGGTACCGACGCATTGTTGAACCTCTAGATATTGCTAACTACTACAGGCACTTGAAAAATGAAGATACAGGAGCTTATATGATAAATGGCAGACCGAAACGATACAGGTTCACCCAAAAGTGGCGTGAGTATGCCTTGAAAATGGAAAAAGGATCCAGTTGGGAATCCTGTTTCTGGGCAGAGGTAGAGGAGCTGGAGATTTGCCTTAGAACTAGTAACAATTTCGGATTGTCGGAAGATGTTAGGGAAATGATTTCGCACCTGGATGAAAAGGTAGTGTCGTGGATTCAACGTGGAGAGCTAGGTGCTGATGTGTTCTTCGAGGGTTCTACCTTCATCAAGTGGTGGAACACACTCCCTGAGCAACTTAGATCAGAATCTCGCATTTCAGGGCTCATAAACAAGATATTTTGTCCATAATCGTCTTCTTCAATAACTACCGCTAACAATTGTTAGCTCCAAGCTTGTTTTACATATTATATAATTACAGTATCTAGTTTTAATGTATACTTGATCAATATATTCTAAGATTTGAAAGCATCAAAAGACCAGCCTTCCGGGCCTTTCATGGATTGTCAAGAACAGAGCTGCAACTGCTTTTTATTTTTTCTGGGTTGTTTCCAAAGACATGTCTTCCCCACAAGTCAAGAGAAACCCCAGTCCCCACCCAAATTCTTTCAAGGATTCCCCATCTCCTCTCTTTTTCTGTGGCTGGGGAACGAAGACGAAGAAAAAGAGAGGAGATGGGGAATGAAGATGAAGAAGAAGAGGTGCTTAGAATATTTTTTTTAAAGTATGGACGGGCGTTCATTAGGAATGGGCATCCATCCAAACTTAAGGAACAGGAATGGACGCCCGTCCAAACGTAAGAGACCGCCGTCCAAAATTTGTGGATGGCTGTCCTCAATTTTTTTTTTTTTATTTTCATATTTCGGTTAAAGATTGGCGTCCCTTATTTGCAGGCACCTGTCCAAAATGAAAGGACGGCCGTCCATAACGGATAAACGACCATCCTTAATTTTTATAAAAAAAATTTATTCAATTTTACTTATGGACGGACGTCTTTTAAATGGGAACGTCTATCTGTAGTAAATGGACCCCCGTCCATATAATATGAACGGGAGTCCATGTAAGTGAACGGTCGTCCATATTTAATGGACGGCCGTTCATTAGAAAAAAATTAATAGAAAATTTAGACGTATACCGACCATTCACTAGAAAAAAATTAATAGAAAATTTAGTCGTCTAGTACACGTAGGCCAGAACATATTTTTGGTGCAAATTTTTTAGTGTCCGGAGGTTTGTTATTCTTTCTATCTCTATGGTAAATGGGGCAGCCAGTTTTATTTTATAATTTAATCAAAATCGTTATTTGTAAATGCTAATATTTGTTAAACAGTTGACTATCGTTGATTGGTGTTAACGTGGTCATCACTGTTGGCTTTGTTGACCGTTGTTGATAACTTTTGATCTGTCAGGTATTGAATGCCTTTCACCAACCATTGATTGGGATTGATAATGATTAATTTCGTTGACTGATGGTGATTACTATTGACCGATTGTTGACAACTTTTGATCTGTCATTGACAGGCACGAAACGTCTTTTACCAACCATTGTTGGGAGTGATAATGATTAACTCATCTCCATCAATGCTGACATTGATCGGCGTTGACCATGATTGATTACTCATTAAATTTTAATTTTTTTAATTAAAATATCTATCATTAAAAAAAAAATGTTGACCATTTGACTAATTTCACCAATGTTAACCACTTTTGATCGGCTATTGACATTTGGTAAGCACTAAATGTCTTTGACTCATTATTGATCAGGATTAATAATAATTAACTCGTCATTGATTAGTGGTAACTATCATTGACCAACATTGATTAGCCATTGAATTTTAATTTCTTACTTAAAGCATTTATCGTTAAAGTTAAAAAAAAAAAAAGAAAAATGAAATCAAAATAAACTTTTTATTATTATTTACAAAATTAGTTTTTTATTTAAAAATATAATCATAATTTTCAGCTTACATTGAATATTTTAATGTTGAGAGTATTCTTGTCTGGTTATCACACATTTCATTCCATTTCTTAAATATTTCATCTTTTTAAGTAAACAGTGGAATCAGAACGAATTCCATCCTTTATTCACTATTCGAATCTCGATCATTTTCTATTTCCCTTTCCCTTTTAATACAACACCAAGTAAACATGGCATTGAAAGTACTCTACTACTAATCTTTAGTGTTGGCTCAAGGGCTAGAAAACTTAAGGCAATTGCCTTCGGCCTCCCCTTTGAGTCAAGGCTTCATAAAAACTATGTTTACCAATACTTCATATTTAATCGATTTTCTTTCTTGAATTAAGAAAAATATATTTAATTTTTTTTTAAAATAACGCCTACTTAATATTATTCGTTTTCTAATTAAATATCATTGTTGATCAACTTTCTTTATTTATATTCTTCCTTTTATAGTAATATATTATCATTTAAGATTATTTCCTAATTAAATGTAAATTAGATTTTCTTTAAAAAATTTCTATTGTGTGGAATTATGAATTTTTATCTTTTTGAAGAAGAATAATAGAAGAAAAAAAAATTACATTTTCTTCTTTTTTATTTTTTATTTTTCAATTCCACACACAAGGTTAATGTAATCATTCTCTAGAGCGAACGTTAAAATTTTTAAGAGGTCCATACTTTATAATTTTCGTACATATATGTACAAGTTTCAAAATCCAAAAATATTTGATATATAAGAAACAAATATACATATTTATTTGCTTATAGTTTTAACCAAATTGAAAAGATTCTATTTTTTTAATAATATTATACTAGTATATTTTAAAAATTAGCATATATAAAATTTAACGAATTTTTTTATGTGTTGGTCTTAACTTGTGTCCAACCCCCTTTTTATTTATTTAATAATTATAAGAGGGCCTAAATTAGAAATTTTCACGTAAGGCCTCTGCTTTCCTTAGACAGCCCTGCTGATCTCTACTTTTACGGATGTATCAATCTTTTATAAAACAACTAGGATACAATTTTATATACCAACTTGGATACATGCTCCCTAGACTTGTTAATAATCTACAGTATTATCAATTAAACTCTATCAAGCTTCAACATTGGAACACTAATGGTCTGCAGTATTATCAATTAATGCACAAAAATGGGATAAAGAATATAATAGACCAGTGCCTCAGCCGCTGAAAACCATTAATTTAAAATGCATAAAATATTAACTCAGCCAGATGCAAATTTGTATACATGTTAAATATTGACACCTCCACCGCAAAATTTTTTGAAATTTAAAAATAAAAAATGTCCTCAATAAACCTGATTTACTAATATCTGATAACTCAATCTTGATTCTTGCCAAACGAATTACCATATGCAAACAAATTAGTCTCTAAATATCACAATGAAAAGCTTAAAGCACAAACAATGATTATGTTTTGGCATGACCTGAAACAAAATAGGCGTCCCCTCACGGCAGTCACTTCTACTCAGTTGTTGACAAGTTCAGACTGGTGGTAGCAATAACTTGCCTCATTCCATTCAGGTGTTCGCAGCTGCAATCAAATAAAATTAACAAAATCAAAATACAAAATAAGAAATAAGTAAATAAAAATGAAGTCGAAGAACCCGGATCTCAAATGAACAAATTCAACTTCAAATTCTCGATATGCGATCCAAAGTGTTGATCAAGAAAGATTTTTCATTCTTATCATAAGATCTTGTGATTGGGTCAGCGAAACGTTAATAAAGATAATAATCTTCTCCTTGTAAAATAATGGAAAATGGAAAATTTTCAATTGGAAATGAAAACTGACTGATTTGGTCCTTACTCAGGACAGAATGGAGCCACACATACTCACACGAGAGAAACTATTTCTGCTTTACATATTGCGAAAAAAGAACAACCACCAAGTGGCTATAGAACATACAATGGTAATCAGTATGATACAAACATTGAAGTTTCTGCCAGTTAGCTAAGATTTTTCAGGAATTTCAACGTCTATTATTTCGATTACAAACAGGAAATTGATGCGGTCAAAGGCAAAAAGTGTCAGAGGTGCTAAACATATTTTTTAATTAAAGTTACAAATAGTGAATTTTACTATACAACACTGGAAGTAACATCAGTTGTACAGTAATATAAGAAAGCCAAATGTAAATGTATCCATATCAGTTTTTTTTATTTAACATATGAATGTTCAGTTATGGAAGCAGAGCAAAATAAATATATATATGAAGGGAAATAAGGTACTTGGGAACAGAAAGCAACTTTTCCTTTCATTCTTTATACGAAACGCCATGGTGAAAGCTTCTGCTAGCCATATTCAAATAAAAAAATTTCCCATTCTTGAAAAAGATTGAAAGGCTTAAAGCTGTAAAAGAGATTTTACTAAACTAAAAACAAATCTGTCAGGCATGCAAGTTATTATTAGTACATGCTAGAAGAGAAGTGATACGGTGATGTTCTTGCTTATCCTTTAAAACCAACTCAATTAGTTTTAGATACTCCCCTACTTCCAGCAGTTCACCTAAAATTCTGTCAGGCTCACTCAAGTGTCTTTCAATCACATTCACTTGGCACCCATCCTGCAAAACAACCAGATAATAAGTTCATATGTCATGCTTAAAACCAACAATGCAGAAGATATGTTTTAATATATAATTATTAGAGCATCAAATAGCAGAAAAAGATTTTAACATAAAATTGTTAAACTTTAGAAAATGTATTATTTTAACAGAAAAAGATTGATTATGACTTTTCTTTTAATATTTAGGCTGCGTTTGGCACATTGCATTAGATTGTACTAACTATTTTGTATTGGATTGAATTGTACTGGAGTGTTCTGGATAGGATTGGTGTGAATTAAATTTAATACCGGCAAATGTTTGGTATAAACATGAAGCTATAATATATAAATAATAATTTACATAAAAATATAATAATTTTAAAATTAAATGATTGAAATATTTTAAAAAATAAATAAAATATTGGAAATTTGAAAAAAAAAAAAAAAAAATTGAATCAGGTCGGCATGATCACTAGAAACTGTCGTCGGCAAGGTCTGCCCACTGTCTTTGGCGGTGAATTCGGCGACACCACCGACACGCCGACAATCTACACAACCGTGTAAACTGAGAAGTTGACGACAATGGTGTTTCATAAGAAAAACCGAAAAGGGTTTTCCAAAACTTTTCCAGCTTTTTCAAACTAAACATCGTCTCCAGCAAATTCCTTAATTACGCAGTTGGGTAATCGTTGGCGATCTACCAAACCGTGCTGACAATGTTGTTGGACTCTTGGCCATTAGTGCAGACGTTTTTTTTTTTTTAATTAATGCAGTCATATTCAATCCAAAGTGCAACCATAATCTTGACTGAAAAAAAAGTTTTTGTGGCATTGATGTTCACAGACATAATGCAGTGTAGTGCTATGCAGTACTTAGAGCATAATTATATATAAATGAAAATAACAGGTTAGGAATGCATAAAAAAAAAAAAAAAAATCCTCCACAAGAGCATAAATTATACCTAGGTCCAGGCCAAGAAAATAGGGCTCCGGGTGTGAGCTTGGATAGGATAATGTATAAAAATGTTAACTTAAAGAGCTCTTTAACTTATCAATAATATTATACTTATAAAGAAATTTTATGAAGATTTACATACAATCTTCATACGAAATAAGATGAGAAAAAATGAATGGAAAAGTGAAATAAAAAATCAAACTTATTATATTCTCTCTTCCATTCATTTTTTGTTACATCACTTTGTATGAAGATCTTTATAAGATATTTTTTTTATAAGTATAGCATTATTTCCTATCCGGTGACTTGATCTGTGTAATTAAGGTTGGTTTGGACTTGATTGCATTAGCAAGGATTTCAATAAAGCAAGTTTGAATCAATTAGAAAGGTAATAGTCATACTTTAATCATGTTAGTAAAGGAAGGGTATATTGCAAGCTGAATGAAGGCTTTAATGATAATTAAATTGAGTTAGTTTTTGCATATTTTTAGGTTTAGGTGGATTTTTGTTGAACTTACATCCTTTTTGTACATTGTAAATATTTGCTTCGCAGCATTTCCTTGTATATGAGAAGAGTAATACTACAAATACATCATTTTCATACAACATTATGTGGCAAAATATGATTGTCTAATTTAAAGTTAAAATTAAACTTTCACCCAATCGCATCTTGTTACATAATGTTGTATGAGAAATGTTGTATGAGAATGATGTATGTGTAGTAATTGGAGTGTTGTCATGTTGCCGGGGAATTAAACAAGGAAAAAGTGAGAATATATTAATAGGAAAAAACTTTGTTCATCTTTCAGGTTTATGTACTTGCATTTGGTTTTAAAAAAAAAAAAAAAATTTTGTTAAGATTTGTGGGTATTTAATTTTTGATAACCGTCTATTTTATGCATTATTAATCTTTGTGTCAACTTCATTTGTATCTTATTTCTTCTTAGTAAGTGATATCTTTAAGTTAATGATATGAAATATTTTTTTTGCTTATCGGGTGCCCAGACCAATTTACGCGTACCTCAACTAGTCTTGGGATCCATTGAACACTTTATAAAGCCAAATGACCATATAAGCCATAATGTTACTTTGGTAAGTGGCCCTAAGATTTAAACCCAAAAACTTAAAAAAGAGAGCAAATTTCTTTAACCATTAGTGTTATGAAAATCTTCCTAATCTTTAACACACAATCAAGATAAAACAATCACAACAATACACACAAATTTACCATGGTTCACCTATCCAAGATTGGGTAGGCTACATCCACGTTGAGCTTCGGAATCAGAGGAGCTCGCTGCACTAATCAATTTGAATCAAGATTTTACACCACAAATCAAAGATTAAACACTCAAGAATACAACTCAACCTTTCCCGTAATCCTACCTAGAGAACACAATCAGATTCCCTAAGAACTTGAGAGTAAAACCCCTCTCACTTGAATGAAAAACCAAACACTCACTCACCCAAGATTACACAGATTGAATGTAAAAAGAGTAAAACCCTTCAGCAATTGCTCTAAAATTTATGAAGAAGAGAACCTTTAGCTATTTCCCAATTTGCTCCTTTATATAGTGTTGACCATATTGTTGATTTTCATCCATTGGATCTGCAGTTGATTAACAGCTAGGATTCAATTCAATAGCTCCCAAAATGACGTCACGCCACTTATGGCCAAAACAGCACCGTTTCATGTCTTCAACTCAACAATCTCCACCTTGAAGACTTGAAACAGTCATCTTAACAACCATTAATCAGTGCAGCTCACTCAAATCCAAGTCCCTCATCACTCTAATGCTCCAGCCTAATTTACGAACAACAAATTCAAGCAGTGCTTGAATTTGGCTGTTGTGACTACCTTAGTACCCATATCGGCTGGATTGTTTTCTGTAGCAATCTTCTTCAAATCAATCTCACATGAAGCCACCAAGTCCCTCACAAAGTGGTAGCGTACATCCACATGCTTGGTTCTTTCGTGGTAAACCGAATTTTTGCTCAAGTGGATCGCACTCTGGCTGTCTGAGTAGATTGTCACCTTTCCATTTGTCAAATTTGCCTTTGATAGGATTCCCTTTAACCATACTGCCTCCTTGAATACATCCGCAACTGCAATGTACTCAGCTTCTGTTGATGAGAGAGCCACAATGGGTTGTAGTTGTGATTTCCAGCTTATACAGTTTCCTCCAAGGGTAAAGAAATAAGAAGTTGTGGATTTCCTTGTGTCTTTATCACATGCAAAGTCAGAGTCTACAAAACCAACCAAATCAAGTGAAGTATCCCTTTTTCCATATTCTAATCCAACCCACAATGTACTGTTAATGTATTTAATCACCCATTTTAAAGCAATCCAATGTTCAGCCCTTGGATTGGACATAAATGATTGGACATAAATCTACTTAACATGGATATGGCAAATGACAAATCAGGCCTAGTACTAATTATTACATACATAACAGATCCTACAGCATTAGCATATGGTACAGACTCCATTTTAATCAATTCAGCATCAGTTTTTGGACATTGGGCTTTACTCAACATGAAATGGCTGGCTAAAGGTATAGAGACCAACTTTGACCCATTAATCCCAAATTTATTAACCAATTTCTGCAAATATGAATGCTGATGTATTTTTAATGCAAAATTCCTTCTATTTCTATTTATAACCACACCCAAAATTTTCTTAGCAGCCCCTAAGTCTTTTATGCTAAATTCAGAACTAAGTTTACCTTTTAGTTCAAGTATTTTATCCTTAGACTTACTTATTAATAACATATCATCCACATAGAGTAGCAAATAAATAGGCATGTTATCACTCAAAGAGAAATAAAAGCAGCTATCATAATTGCTTCTAGTAAACCCTATGCTTACAACAAATGAGTCAAATCTCTTGTACTATTACCTAGGGGACTGTTTAAGCCATACAAGGACTTGTGTAGGTGGCATACATGCTTAGACATTCTAGGATTCACAAAACCAGGGGGCTGACTCATGAATATCTCTTCCTCTAGATTTCCATGTAAGAAGGTTGTGGTTACATCTAGTTGCTCCAGTTCTAAATTGTGGTGAGCAACTACAGAGAGCATCATCCTAATGGTCTTATACTTTACTACCGGGGAAAAAACTTCATTGAAGTCTATACCCTTCTTTTGGGTATAACCTTTGGCTACTAACCTAGCTTTATACCTAGGGGGGTCCTTGTAAGAGATGTCATCCTTTATTTTAAACAACCACTTGCATTGAATTATCTTTTTATTTCCAGGTTTAGGAACAAGGGACCAAGTCCCATTTACCTGAATGCATTTCCTCATTCATTGCTGCCCACCATTTGCCTTTGTCCTTTGAATTTGCAACTTCTTCAAAGGATTCAGGTTCTATCCTTTGCACTTCAGTACCTGCAAGTAAGGCAGTGTAAATTAAATCAGCATAAGAATACCTTAATGAGGGTCTTACCTCTCTCCTAACTCTGCCCCTTGCAAGTTGATATTGTTGCAAGTCTTGCTGTTCCTCTGAGGGCTTTTCTGCTTCAGCAACTTCTTCTTAGATAGGATCATTTGGCCCTGTTTCAGCTTCAATTTCAGCTTCAGTTTCTGGCTGGAGTGATTCAGGAGGTTGGATAGTAGGCTCCACCTCAATTTGGGTAATTTCAGTTGAGGTTATGGGAGTATCAGAGGTGTTTGGGACTGCTCCACCATGATTGGTGCTGTTACACGAGAATACACCTTCATTGAAAACTACATCCCTGCTGACTATGATTTTGATCCCTGGAGATTCTTTATCCCACAATCTATAGCCTTTTATTCCTTTTTGGTACCCTAGGAAGACACACTTGGTAGATCTAGGTTCTAATTTTCCTCATACAGTGTGTGTATAGGCTGCACACCCAAAAATCCTCAAATGACTCAGATCAGGCCTCCTACCCCACCATTTTTCTTCTGGACAGTATAGATCTATAGCTGTGGAAGGGCTCCTATTCACTAAATAGGCTGCTGTGGTTAGAGCTTCCCCCCAAAAAGTATTAGGCAGACCAGAGGTAAAAAGGAGACACCTAACCTTCTCTAATAAAGTCTTGTTCATCCTCTCAACAATCCCATTTTGCTGAGGGGTTTTTCTAACAGTTCTATGCCTTAGGATACCATTCTTTCTACAAAAATTATCAAATTCAGTATTGCAGAATTCTAGACCATTGTCTGTCCTTAATGCTTTGACTCTATGATCAACTTGATTCTCTACTAGAAGTTTCACTCTTTGAACTTAACTAGGGCCTGGTCTTTAGACTTAAGAAGAAAAACCCAGACTTTTCTACTATAATCATAAACAATAAAGAGGAAATAGCTATTTCCTCCATGGGACCTAACTTTTCAGGTCCCCACAAGTTTGAATAAAGGTACTCTAAGCACTTAGTAGCAAGGTGAGTTCCCCTTTTGAAACTCAACCTGTGTTGTTTTCCCAACACACAATTTTGACAAAAGTCTAAAGTAGAAATAGTATCATTACTAAACATCCCTTGGCTATTGAGGACATTCATCCCTCTTTGACTCATGTGGCCCAATCTTAGGTGCCATTTTTCTGTTACAGAAACATTAATAGAGACAAGAGCAGAATTATGCAGTTTAGAGTTATAACTACCACAGAGAATGTACAACCCATTTTTCTTTTCTCCTTTAAGGACAAGATTCTCATTTTTGTACACAAGCAAACACCCATTTTCAACTCTATAACTACAACCAGATTCATCTAGAGTCCCTAAAGATATTAAGTTTCTTTTTAGTTCAGGGATAAATCTGACTTTTAGTAAATTTAACCAATTTCCCACCAGTTAGCCTTAGTGTGATATTCCCTATTCCCTTAACCCCACATGCATTATTATTACCCATAAAAACAGTTTCATGCTCATACGGTTCAAAATCCTCGAACCAATTTTTATTTGGGCTTATGTGAAAGGAATAACTAGAGTTCAAAACCCATTCATGCACACAATCAGTTTTTGACACAGTAAGGACTTTAGACTCTTCTATGTGGGTTTTAATAGAAGCTATATTACTCTCAGTATTTCCCTGTTTCTGTTTTTTAATCCATTCAAAACAATTCTTCTTTAGGTGACCTGTTTTATTGCAATAAAAGCATTTTCTGTTTTCTCCTTTAGGCCTATTGTTTCCTTTACCCTTTTTCTTGTTCTTAAGACCATTATTATACTGGTTTCCTTTACTAGATTGACTAGCTTCACATTTACTCTTTACAAACAAATTGCTTCCATTCCTTCTTTGGGTTTTTAGTTCAAGTTTCCTAGCTTTTAAGCCTGCTACAATTAAGTCTAGACTCGGTACAGTCCCTGAGTATTGCAGTGCATTCTTTACAACCAAATAATCATCAGTTAAAGAATTCAGTAAAATCATAGCAAGGATGGTATCTCCTAGTTCCTGATCAGTCCCCTTAAGAATTAAGGTCATTTTTAGAAACTCATCTAGGTTGTCTTCTATACACTTAGAACCATCCATCTTATAAGAAAACAATGCACCCTTTAAAAATGCAAGATTAGGTGTATATTGTAAAGTGTAAAGTGTTTCGAGTTTACCCCACAAGGCCAGAGGAGTCTCTAGGCCATCTACCTTCCGCAGGACATTGTCCGCCAAGTTCATGATGATTAGGTTGTACGCCTCTTCATCAATTTCTGCCTTTTTCTTTAGCTTATCTCAGGCCACTTCTCAGCATTCTTCTCCAGAGCCAGAGCCACCTTGTTATGGAAGAGCAGTGCCTTCATCTTTTTCTTCCAACTACTGAAGTCGATTTTCCCATCGTATTGGGTAATCTCCATTCTAGTAGTTATAGACATTGTGTGTGTATTAAAGAAACTTCAAGATTCACTCTGATTTTAATCCTAAAGGTTCAATTCTGATTTTTGACTTAATAACCCCAACGAAACCCTAGACTTCCAAGAACAGATCAAATCAACGAATTTCACCTTCGATTTTACGATTTAGGAACCCTTGAGTGCTAAAGAGATGCCTAGACACAAAAGCCCCAAATTGTTCACAAACCCTAGGTTTCCCTAAACTTTCAATTGAACAAATTTGTCACTCAGAAATCAAACAAGATCCTATCTCCAAGGCTCTGATACCACTGTTATGAAAATCTTCCTAATCTTTAACACACAATCAAGATAAAACAACCACAACAATACACACAAATTTACCGTGGTTCACCTATCCAAGATTGGATAGGTTACATCCACGTTGAGCTCCGGAATCAGAGGAGTTCGCTGCACTAATCAATTTGAATCAAGAGTTTACACCATAGATCAAAGATCAATAACTCAAGAATACAACTCAACCTTTCCCGTAATCCTACCTAGAGAACACAATCAGATTCCCTAAGAACTTGAGAGTAAAACCCCTCTCACTTGAATGAAAAACCAAACACTCACTCACCAAGATTACACAGATTGAATGTAAAAAGAGTAAAACCCTTCAGCAATTACTCTAAAATTCATGAAGAAGAGAACCTTTAGCTATTTCCCAATTTGCTCCTTTATATAGTGTTGACCATATTGTTGATTTTCAGCCATTGGATCTGCAGTTGATTAACAGCCAAGATTCAATTCAATAGCTCCCAAAACGACGTCACACCACTTATGGCCAAAACAGCACTGTTTCATGTCTTCAACTCAACAACTAGGCTAACCCCCTTGGGTTGATATGATATTCTTTATTCTTTAGTTATTCATTTTGGTCTAAGTTATAATTATTGCTTTTTTGTGCTTTTCAATTTTTAGATTTAAGAAACCTGCAATTACATTTGATTCTGGATATGCTCGAATTGGCTGGTTAATGGGTAGACTAAGAATTGATCCATTTCTTTGATAATTGAAGAGACAGGTAATCTGTATTTAACTAGACAGAGCATGATTGTCAAATCGGGTATCGTATCGTGTATCGAAAACCTAATTTTTTGAATCGTGTATCGCGTATTGTATCGTATCGTAAAATACTCCTTTTTCAAAAAAATTAATAAAATAATCAAAATAAAAAAAAAAATTAATATCATTCCCAAGATTAATTAAAGAATTGTGTGGTATTATTGACTTTAAATTATAGTATTACATGATCAAAATTAATCACAAAATTAAGAATTTATATTATTTTCTCTCAACCATTCATATCATTTGCAAGATCAATGATATTTCCATTTATATTATTATTATCATGTAAAATGGGTAACACATATTCCTCTTCACTTTCTTCATGCAAAATGGGTAAATTTAGACAGGTTTTAGTGAATCGGGTTGGGTGAGCCGGTTTCGACCCGAAAATTTTTTTGGGCCTTTGGCCCAAATTCGTATCGATCTATATCGATATTTTTAAGGATACGAATGAATACGTATCGTATCGTAGGATACATATCAATGTATCGAAAGGTTTAGGATACACTCTTTGATACGTATCGTTGGTGACCTGTATCGAATCGTATCGTATGATACGTATCGGGTGTCGTAGGATACTAACAACCATGAGACGGAGAAGTCTTGATAGTGGTCTTATTGGGTATTCTTGGGCCTCTTCTTTTAGGTTTAGGGAAGTAATTTTTAGCCCCCACTAAATCTATCTTTAGCCCCATCTCCTCCTTTAATGAGGGTATAATTGTAATAAATAATATTTCCTTGATACTTTTCTTTTACGGCTTTGAATTTGTAGTTAACAAAAAATTAGGTCAGTTAAAATTCAAAACTTCACAAGTAAATTAATAAATTTGTACACTACGAATCTTAAGTAATCTTAGATTCACAAAAAACTTTGGCACTAAAATGCACTTCTTCAAGAAAATTGAATATTATTCCTTCTACTTGTTCAGTTCCTGAAACGTTTAGCATTATTTGGAACTTTATAAATAAAAAATCATGAACTTAAAAAATGCATGTTTCCCATTAAATTGCTTTCCATGTTTCTTGTCAACACATTACTAACATTGGCTTCCTCACACAATTTGTTACGTTTGCTAGGTTCTTTCAGAAAATCTCTTAACAATTTTTTGGCCATTTCTTATAATAAATCATGCATTGACACAGAGATTTGTCAATGAGAACACCTATTCCATTAGTTGCATTAAAATTACAACCACTCAAAATTTGTGCCACATAATCTTTAAATAAACATACAAATATCGAGAAATAGTTTTTGATCATTTCCTTGAATTGATTTGAAGTCTATCGTGAATTGCAATATCTTTTTAGTTTTTTCGGTGCATCTTTCCATTCTTCTACACTTTTACCAAATAGAAAAGAGCCCCTAACTTTAGCTAATGGAAGACCGCCAGGTTAATGTATTCTTTTAAGGGCCTTATGGTCAAAGGATTTCAAACTAAATAATTGTAAAGCGTCATCATCATTTAGTTGTTTAACGACCTTATACACCTTATCTACTCAATGACTTTTCAACCAGTCATGCCTTCCAGCCAACATATTTAACTGTTCTTGATCATCCACATCGTCAAGAATGATAAGAACCTTTTTGTGTCGCAGATAATTAAAATTTAATGGGATTTTTGTTCTTTTTTGTGTTAATTTGATGAGTATTTATTATCCAATAAATTATACTTCACATTCCATTAATTAGATGCATTCATTCATTGTTTAATAAGTTTTTTCATTTTAAAAGGTTCACAATTTTATCAAGTTAACATAAAAGAAATAAATTAAAGTTAATTCATTTAGCAATCATCCCATAATATCATTGGATCGCTTAGGTACTATTACTGTTACAAATAAGAATATTTAATATAATAAAACTTGGAAGAGGATTTAGTTTCATAGTAAGAAATTCATTCATCTCAATCTTTTTGAAAACATAAAAAAATAAAAAAAATAAAAATTGAATTTCATTTTTGGAATTGCGTAAAAAAGAACATATTGGATTGGACAGACCATTCATGGGTTCAGCCCAGAAAAGTCCCAAAGCTTTAATGGGTCCCATTTCAGTTATTTGTGTCAACTTATATTGGACTATTAGTCAATTATTTGGACCAAATTTCCTGGAAACTTCATGGATTAAATTTAATCATAAAAAATTAAAATTT
This sequence comes from Pistacia vera, assembly GCF_008641045.1. Classification (NCBI taxonomy): domain Eukaryota; kingdom Viridiplantae; phylum Streptophyta; class Magnoliopsida; order Sapindales; family Anacardiaceae; genus Pistacia; species Pistacia vera. Next base: position 11,969 of record NW_022196754.1, on the reverse strand, counting down.
AACTATTGTTGATCCTGTATTTGGTAAAAGCACCAAAAGAAGACCCTTGACAAGTTATTATTTGAGATAAAAAAGTAATGAGAAATTTGGAGCAGATTTCCTAGAAACTCCATAAAATTTATTAAATTCAGTCTTCAATAGAGTTGCTCGGCTCTTTCATGCATCTCAAGTCTCAACAAACTGAAATATATATATGGATTATGGACCCTTGAACAATTTTTTAATAGGGAAATGGTAAAGTAGTATTGTCGTAACAAGCAAAAAAAAAAAAAAAAAAAAAATCTAAAGTTGCAATTGCTGAAGAAGGAAAGGAAGATTGAAGCCGCTGAAGTTTCTGGTAATGTGTGTTTTGAAAGTTTGTTAAAAGTTCTAATATTCTTTCACTTATGCTATATTGATGTTGCAATAGATAATTTTTTTCGGCTAACAACAATGGAAAATCCTCTGGATTTTTGAAGCAGTTATTCAATCGGAAATAAGTAAGAATTCATCCATCAGTTGCTGCCGCACCCTTGAAGTTGTAAGTTTAATTTTGACACTAACTCTGTTTCTAACTATTTTCATCATTTATTTTACTTGAATGTTTGTCTCAAAATTTTTTTTTTTAAAAAAAAAAAAAACCTCGGATGTTATAGTCCATAAGCCGTTAAAAGCTTTAAAAGTTCGGGATTTTCATTTTAAACAGGATGAACAATTCTAAGGAATCATATCAAAGTTTTTAACTTTAATTGAACGAGTTAGCTTTTTCTTTCTTGCTTAATAAAAGTATATTCGTGAAATTAATTATGCAGATAAACTCGATTTGGTGTTTTGGCATCTTTAAAAACTTATTATTTGGGTTATTTTTCAAAAATTAAAATTAAAGATAAATTAAATTTACACAGGAGAGAATCGTTTGCAAAACCAGCTTGTCTTCCATGAGCATCCTTGCAGCATCTACATCTACATATAGTACTTCTTTCTCTAGCTGGAAGTATGATGTCTTTCTAAGCTTTAGAGGTGAAGATACCCGCAAAAGTTTTACCAATCATCTATATAGCGCTTTGAATCAAAGCGGAATTAATGTATTTATAGATGACAAAGAACTTGAGCGAGGAAAATGCATTTCATCGGAACTTCTGGAAGCAATTGAAGAATCAAGATTTTCAATCATTGTTTTCTCAAGAAATTTTGCAACCTCTACTTAGTGTTTGGATGAACTTGGTAAAATTGTTGAATGTATGAAGACAAGAGGACAGAAGGTCATCCCCGTTTTTTATGATGTGGATCCATCTATTGTAAGGAAACAAACAGGAAACTTTCGTGAAGCCTTTGTAAAGCATGAAGAAAACTTCAGCGAGAATATAGGAAGGGTGCAAACATGGAGGAATGCATTGACTGAGTTGGCCAACCGCTCTGGTTTTGATTTGAATAGGACAGGTAACAATTATTTCTTCTTCTATATATATAATATATAGCTTAATTATCAAAACGATTGAAGTATTAGGTTTCCCACATTATTTGTTCTCTGGCCGTTTGGATGAAAAAGAGTCAACGAGATTCTTTGCTGCTTTTCGAATTGCAGTAACGCTACCTATAATTAACCAACCAAAAGAGTACTTCTGTTAAATTGCTTCACAAGTATTGGCTGGCAGAGGCAGAGAAGATACTTAGGCCGGCTAGTCTTCTGAAAAAAAAGATATATGTCAGGACGAAAAGGCCCCTAACAAATGTTATGTAATTACAAGACCATCCTTAGTTTTTTTTGACTTTACCAATTACAACTCTCATCTTCACTATCTGTTATGTCACGATTTTGCGAATGTCCACACCCTTTTCCTTATTTTTCTACATGTCACTATAAAATGTTCAAGAGTATTATAGCATGAAATTAATTAGCTTTTAATTTATCGCTTTTTATTGTTTTACTCTTTAAAAGACCAAAGAAGTTTTCATTTCTAAGATAATCCTCTATATCTCAAACTTTCATTTTGTTATCTTTTAATTCTCACAATGTTAGTTTCAATTTATTTCAATATTTTCAAAGATATAGATTAATGTATACATGTATATGTAAGTTGATATTGTAAAATGTGATTTTGGGATTAGTAAGTGTTAAAAAAAAAAAAAAAAAAAAAAGTTAGGAAGTGGGGAGTGGGTCGTTTTGATAAATCTAGAAACAAAATACAAAAAATTATACTTATTAAAGTAAATTTTCATATGTTCAAAATTCATCGATAGTTATCTGTTAATTAGACTACTAACTTAGTGAGACTATTGATTAAGATTCAGAATTAGATGAGTTTTACTTTTAGAAACATCATAGGGCTCAACTTTAATAGCATTTTATTATATTTTCATTAAATTAGTTATCCATAGTATCTACATGACAGATTTTTTTTTTTTTTTTTTTTAGCTCTGACTAAGAAAAAATTCCAAGTAACACCTCTACATTGTGTCACGACTCTAAAAGAATGCCAAAATAAACCCACTAACTCTCAAAGAGAAATAAGAACACTAAGAATAGAGATGGAGAGCAAAAAATTCTATTGTATTACTCCCAATTGAATATAATGTTTTGAATGAATTAAACCTAAGACTAGTTAGCTATATATATGAGTTTATAAGTAGATCTGACGGTCTAGATTCAAGCATATCCATTGAGATTGATGGCTAGGATTAAGTGTACAAGCAACATAATCTTAGTCTTATTCTGCTGAATTTTTGGTGAAAGAATATTGTGGAAATATTCTCTAGCATATTCTTTGATGCTTTTGGGTCAAGTATGGGTTAAGCCTCTTGAACTAGATATTGGGCCTCATACAAACTTAGGCTTGGATTGGACATGGCATCTTCCGGCCCACCCCCACCACCCCCACCAACTGCGAAGATGCCCTCATCGCGAAGCCGCATCCTAACCCTAACCTTGCCTTCAAATTGCCAAAGTGCATATTTGGGTTCCCAACTAGTTTCACAATCTGCCAAGCCCTTCCACTTCACTAGATACTCATGACTCAAATTAGTTTTACTTGCGAACTACTCTTGTGTCCACAATTGCCTCAATATCCCTGTCATAGGTGGAAGTAGCCCCAAATGGTACTCGTTTGGGCTCGTTTCTGTCAGAATCTTCCCTGTCTGCATGATAAGGCTTCAAACAACTCACATAAAAGACTGGATGAAAGTTATGTCTCAAGGGTAGCCCCAACTGATAAGCGACGTTTTCAACCCTCTTGACAATGGGAAAAGGCCCTCATACTTCCACACGAGTCCCTTATAGAGTGAGCAAGTTGATTTGTGTTAACTAGCCAAAATCTTCACAAACACCATGTCTATCGCAAAGAACTCAACATGTCTATGTTTACTGTTTGCCCATTTCTTCATCTTCTTGGTTGCCTTGCTCAAGTACGACCAAACGATATTTGTTTGCTCGTGCCGAGTCTTGACAATTTTGAATGTCGCGAGAGTCTTACCATTGTATATCTTCTTAACGGTGTTCGGTGTAAGAGGTTGTTGTCCCACAATTATTTCGAATTGACCTTAATTGGTAGTTTCACTTTGTTGCAAGTTGTAAGAAAATTATGCAATATCCAGCAACTTCACCTAATCTCCCTGGTTGATGCTCACAAAATACCTCAAGTACAACTTTAGAAGTGTGTTTACCCTCTCGATTTGTCCATTCATCTGCGGATGAAAATTGGTGAAGAAATACAGTGTAGAGCCCATGAGCTTGAACAACTTTGTCTAGAACTTCCCTGTGAACTCTGAGTCTCAATCATTGATGATGGGTTGCGGTAGTCCCTAATACTTCACTACATGCTTGAAAAACAATCGAGCAGTGTCTTCGTTTGTGCATAGTTTTGGTGCCGCCATAAAGATTCCATACTTGGAATATTGGTCCAACACCACAATAATCGAACCACATCCCTCGGAAATCGGCAATGTAGTGATGAAATCCATGCTAATAGTCACCCAAGGCCTCTCGAGTGTCGGTAATGGCTCTAGCAACCCTCCCGAGTGTTTATTCTCTGTCTTATCTTATTGTGAAACTAGACAAGTCTTCACAAATTTTTCCACCTCTCACATTTGTAGCCAATAGTAGGCTAACTCTGGCAAAGCTCTCATGAGTCTTTGCCTTGGATGGCCTATCCACTTTGTGTCGTGACACTCATTGATCAAGTTCTTCCACAGATTTTCATATCTCTGAACATAAACTCGCTTACCCTTGGTGTAAAGAAAACCATCTTCAACCCAAAATTGTTTGGCCTTGCCTTCGGTCACTAGCTTAATAAGTTGCTTAGCTAAAGGGTCATGCTTCATCCCAACTTTGATAGGTTCAACAATCCCCTTGTGCGACTTGTTCATGGCTACTAACTCGGTCTTTCTACTCAGTGTGTCTGCCATAACATTTGATTTTTTAGGTTTGGATTGTAAGATATAATCAAACTAGGCCAATAAATTCTACCATCTTCTTGCTTCAGACTTAGCTTCTTCTGACTCTAGAAGTAGTTTGTTGCCATATTGTCTGTCAACACTAGGAATTTGGATCCCAATAAGAAATGCCTCCAAATTTATAAGTAATTTATAATTGCGGTCATCTCATTTTCTTGGATAAGATAGAACCTCTCTGTCTCATTGAGATTTCTACTCTCAAAAGCTAAAGGATGTTTTCCCTGCATTAAAACACCTCTAATGGCAAAATCAGAAGCATCAGTGTGTACCTCAAAAGGTTGGGAATAATCCGGTAAAACGAGCACAGGTTCCTCCATCATCGCTTGCTTCAAATCATCAAAGGCCAATTGAAACTGCTCAGACCACTCCCAAACCTTTTTTTTTTTTTTTCTTCAGTAGGTCAATAAGTGGAGTAGCTCTTACTGAGTAACTCTTGATGAATCAGCGGTAGTAATTCACAAGCCCTAAGAAAGAATGTAACTTTGTCACTTTTGTAGGCGGTTCCCATTCTCCCATGGCTTGTGCTTTCCTTTCTCCATTATAAGTTTTTTGTCTCTAATTTTGTGGCCAAGAAAGTCTAATTCAAGTTGAGAAAATGAATCCTTGCTCTTCTTGACATAGAGCTCGTTGTCTTGCAACCCCTTGAAAATGGTTTGGAGTTCAATGTGTTCCTCGAGCGTATCACTACAGATGTTAATAATGTCGAGGTACGCCACCACAAACTTGTTTAAGGCTGGAAAATATGATTCATGAGTGTGTAGAAAGTGGTTGATACATTTGTAAGCCCAAAAGGCATCACAAGGAACTTGTACACCTAAGGTTGGCAATGGGCCTTTGAATTTCGAGGATCCATCCTACCTCGTACGGGATAGGGATTCCCCAAAATAGGTTGGGATGGGAACAAGGACAAATTTATTCTTCGAAAATAGGGACGAGATGGGAACGAGGATAGATGTCTACCCGCCTCATTGCAAACCCGATTAAATTACAAACTTACCCTTTATATATTTATATAATTACAAAAATTCCCCCTCCTCTCTCTCTCTCTCTCTCTCTCTCTATATATATATATATATATATACCCTAAACCTTTACAGTTGTCGCTCAAGTCTCACCTCCAACTCCACTGCTCTAGGTTGACGTTGTCATTCCTATTCTGCTTCTCCTCCTTATTTTTCCTTTTTCATCGCTTTCGTCTTCATATCTAAGTCTCTAAGTGTCAATTATCCTAAGAGGAGGGTTGCAGGCTGTATGTGGATAGGTAGCAAGTTGGGTTGTAGGAAATTACAGTAAGTGCAGTTGTGTGGTTGTGCAAGCAAGCATATGGGTTGTTCGGGTCTACAATGGGTGACTTTGGGGATGCAGGGGCAGGTTGTGTGATGTTGTGTGTTGTTGGGGAGGAGCAGTTGGTTTGTAGAGTGGGAGGTTTTTAATGTGGCGAGGGGGGGTTTACAACAACAGTGGTAGAGCTGGTCAAAAACCGGTCCCAAGTGGGCCTGGGGTTGGGCCTGTTTGGGACTAGTCCCTTTGGGACCAGTCGCTCATGGGTCCCAGGCCCAAGAGTAATTTTAGGACTCGGACTGGTCCCTAGGACCGGTCCTATGGGCCTGCAAAATTTTATTTTCCCTCCATATTTTTTTTATATTTTAGGGGCGAAATGAAATTTTGTTGGGGGGTTTAGTAATTTTTAGGGGTAGATTAGTAAGTTTTTAAAAGTTTAATTAATTTTAAAAAATAATAAAAATTAATTAATTAATGGTCAATTTTAACATAAATGTAATATTCACACAATCACACATTCACGCTTCACAAATAAACAATTAAATATATATTTTTTATTAAATTATTCATCTTCATCGTCAACAATATTTAAATCATTAAAATCTGTGTTCCTAAAGAGTTCGAGTAGTTCGGGATCTTCAGGGTATTGTTGTAGTCTTCTCTCTGCATGAGTCTAATCCCGTAAACACGGTATCACTTCAATCATCTCATCAGTTAAAGAGCATCTTCTATCTTCAGCAATCCGGCCACTCATTGAAAATGTCAACTCAGATGCAATTGCAGAAACCGGCATAGATAAAATGTCACATGCCATTTGGGCTACAATGGGGAATCGACTTTGCTGTTGGTTCCATCATTGAAGCAAATCCATCTCACGTTTCTCCTTCATCGTCATGTAGGATAGGTCCATTTGTAGGTAGCGATTCAACTCATTTGGTCCATGTATGAACGAGCTAGAGCTACTTCCGCCGTGTTCCATATACGTCCATATGCTTGATCCTTGATGGAGGTCTTCATCAGGGTCCTGATCGTCTGTCCTGGACATTCCACTTCCACTTCCATTGTACCTGTTGTGATATAAAGAAAAAATGCTTTCTAATTTTTGCTCTAAGTCAGTCAAATAAGATGTATAATCATGTCCTAAATGTTGGCCTATCTCAGCAATTATACAATTAACTACGTATACTTTATACCTATGATCTACAACAAAGCCTAATCCATATAAGAATGGAATATCTAACCAATATTTCTCGTATTTTTCTTCCATCTTTAAAACAATTTCCATTAATACGTCACTATATCTATATTTAGCAACTTTTTTAGAAATTTGAAGTAAAATATCTAATGCTAAATTAGTAGTCGGATAATAAATACCACTTAATGTATTATTGGAATCATAAAAAAATTTAAGAAATGAATAAAAAAGTTCACAGACCGCCCAATCATCATAGTTGAGAACTTCCTCTGGATGGTTCTTCCAGTTAACAAAATCTGTAATTTGTCTTGAGGTTGGCAAAGCTTTTTCCAACATCNTCCTATGGGCCTGCAAAATTTTATTTTCCCTCCATATTTTTTTATATTTTAGGGGCGAAATGAAATTTTGTTGAGGGGTTTAGTAATTTTTAGGGATAGATTAATAAGTTTTTAAAAGTTTAATTAATTTTAAAAAATAATAAAAATTAATTAATTAATGGTTAATTTTAACATAAATGTAATATTCACACAATCACACATTCACGCTTTACAAATAAACAATTAAACATATTTTTTTTAATTAAATTATTCATCTTCATCATCAACAATATTTAAATCATTAAAATCTGTGTTCCTAAAGAGTTCGAGTAGTTCGGGATCTTCAGGGTGTTGTTGTAGTCTTCTCTCTGCATGAGTCTAATCCCGTAAACACGGTATCACTTCAATCATCTCATCAGTTAAAGAGCATCTTCTATCTTCAACAATCCGGCCACTCATTGAAAATGTCAACTCAGATGCAATTGTAGAAACCGGCATAGATAAAATGTCACATGCCATTTGGGCTACAATGGGGAATCGACTTTGATGTTGGTTCCATCATTGAAGCAAATCCATCTCATGTTTCTCCTTCATCGTCATGTAGGATAGGTCCATTTGTAGGTAGCGATTCAACTCATTTGGTCCATATATGAACGAGCTGGAGCTACTTCCGCCGTGTTCCATATACGTCCATATGCTTGATCCTTAATGGAGGTCTTCATCAGGGTCCTGATCGTCTCTCCTGGACATTCCACTTCCACTTCCATTGTACCTGTTATGATATAAAGAAAAAAGGCTTTCTAATTTTTGCTCTAAGTCAGTCAAATAAGATGTATAATCATGTCCTAAATGCTGGCCTATCTCAGCAATTATACAATTAACTACGTATAATTTATACCTATGATCTACAACAAAGCCTAATCCATATAAGAATGGAATATCTAACCAATATTTCTCGTATTTTTGTTCCATCTTTAAAACAACTTCCATTAAAACGTCACTATATCTATATTTAGCAAATTTTTTAGAAATCTGAAGTAAAATATCTAACGCTAAATTAGTAGTCGGATAATAAATACCACTTAATGTATTATTGGAATCATAAAAAAATTTAAGAAATGAATAAAAAAGTTCACAGACCGCCCAATCATCATAGTTGAGAACTTCCTCTGGATGGTTCTTCCAGTTAACAAAATCTGTAATTTGTCTTGAGGTTGGCAAAGCTTTTTCCAACATGAAGTAGGTGGAGTTCCAACAGATATGCATATCCATACATACCTTCAAAGATCGAACCGATGAGTCCTCTTACCTATTATTTGATGTACTCCTGCCATCTTTTATTGTTATCTCGATGGTAAATTTGATAGTCGCGCGTACCCTCTCCATCTTCAAATGTTATAGCTCTAAATCTACTTTAATAATCAAATTGATGATGTGGCAAGCACATCTCTGGTGAAATTTTTTCCTTCACCAGTGATCCAATCTCTTTTCAAATAAAGAGATCGTCGCAGTGTTAGCAACTGCTTATCAAGCGTTAGCGCTACACTCTATCAGTTAATACATATTCTTGCAAAACTTCAAGAATTGTAAAACAAATAGTGTCAGCACTATGTTTTTCATATAATGGTTTAAAACCTATCATTTTTGTTGTAAACCCCAACTATATCTAAGAATATATTGTACAGTTAAAATCTGTTTTTGTCTACAAGCCCATATGTTTGATGTAAGTGCAATAGATATATTCCTAAAATTTTGAAATCATTTTTAATTTATTATTTATCTTGTTATAAAGTTTTAGATATCTCTTCTACTTGTACTTCTACTAATAGGGGTATATGCTGGACAAAATGTAGTTTTAATCATGTGAATAAAATAAGGATTTTAAGATAAACAAATGAGAGTCATTTGTGACATGTGGGGGCATGTGATAAGGGGCTTTCACTAGTGTTTTTGGCTCCAAGCTTGAGCTCAATTTGGTGATCTACCTCCCTTCTAAGTGGTAGTCTTTTGAGAATTCTAGTGGCATTACACCTTCATATTCCTCGAGTACATTGGTAATCTCTCTTGGTACCTCTCCTCCTAAACCATCAATCATATTATCCACTTCGCGCCTAATGGCTAAATATGTGACTTCCCCTCGCTTGGCTCCTTTCCTCAATTGCATTGCTGAGAGAAGATGTGGTATGTTACTTGGCTTTGTCTTTGTGGGTTTCGTTACTGTAGGAATTATACAAAGGTTCCCTCCAAGATGTAAACAATGTTGAATTGTGGAAATGGCACAACATTAAACTTTTGAAGAATTCCATACCGAACATAACTCAAAATCATAAAGAGCAATGATAAAAAGATTTACCTTGCCACCCATGTGCCTAAGTGTAAATCTACATCAGGTGCAACACCATCAATAGTTTTTGCTTCAATATTCATTGTCTTTAACCAACTGTTTGCTTTGTCAACTTGGGCCTAGCCTATTGACTTCCTTTTCTGCTAAGTATGAAGCTCCCATGTGTGCCATGACTTGGGTAGTCTTACAATTGATGCGAGGTTCCACGTACATGAAGGATTTCTCATTCGACTTCAGCGGAATTGGATTTGCTTTCAAGGCATTGAGGAGTTGTAAAGACCCCGTTTGAATCATTTTTGAAATAGTTGTTCTAAGGCTTGTTTTCTCTCTTACCTTTATTCCACTCCTTCTTGGCTGGTGTTTGGCTATTTCCATTATTGAAATGAGACTCTTTTGCTCCTCCACCTTTGCATTTCTTTGATTTGGAGTGTTTTAGTTTAGAGGAGGAGTCACTTCTTCAATAATCTTAGAGAGTCTCTGCTATCTGCATGGCTAAGGATACATCTTTTGTCCCATGCCTTCGTATTTCTTGTTGAGCCCAATTATGGAGTCCATCCATGAAATTAAGACCAAAACATCCTCACTTGGTTGTTGATCTGCAAAATTAGCTTGGAAAACTCTTCGACATAGTCCATTCTAGAATGAGTGCACTTTAACTCCTTGTCATGAGCCATATTTTCAAGGTAGAATTAACACTTCAACTCCTTCTTCAGAACTTCCCATGTCTTAATTACGCAAGTCACATTCTTTACTTCAACATATTTCCTGTGCCACTAACTAGCATTAAGATCATAAAGATACATAGTGGCTTGATTTGCCTTTTCCTTTTCATCGAGTAGCTTGAGTGCAACAAAGTAGTGCTCCATGTGCCAAAGGAAATTGTCCAGCTCTTTCGCATTTCGCATCCCTCTTCCCGTTATATCCTTGGATCTAGCAGTTTCAACACTTGGTGTCACAACTATAGATGAAGAGAATGCTTGTCTCGTTGTTATCGCCTTCTTGTAGATGTCTTCATCTTTTCCAAGCCCATCTTCACCTCCTCAACTCAAGCTTGATGCTTGGCTAATACTTTGAACATCTTTGCTTCGAAAGCTTTGATAAAATATGCGGTCACTTGCCGACTATCTATTATAGTCTTGTTAACAATATTGAGGATATAAGCCCCAAGTCCCTACAACTTTTTGTCAACTTCCTCCATAAACTGATCTAGTTGATCTAGCTTTTTAACATGATCTGCCAACACCAACTCACATTTAGCCGACTTGGTTTCCATAGATCTCAATGCATTGCGAGATCTTGAATGGCCACGGGATTTCTTCCCTTGCTTGTGAGCATTCTCTTGCCCCCACGCTAGCATCACTCAAGCTACCATTGCTTCTTGTCATCAGATGTGACCTAGAAATCAATGCTCTAATCACGACCTTAAAAGAATCGTGCGGCCTTAGTACAGAAACATGATGTGGAACACTCAGTAACCCTAAATAAACCCACAAATTCTCAAAGAGAAATAAGAACACGAAGAACGGAGTGAATACAATGCTTGGAATGAATTAAACCTAAGACTAACTTTATATAGGAGTTTACAAGTAGACCCAATGGTCTAGATTTATACATATCCATTGAGATGGATGGCTAGGATTAAGTGTACAAGCAATAGAATCCTAGTACTGTCTTGCTACCTTTTTGGTGAAGGAATATTGTGGAAATATTCTCTAGCATATTCTTTGATGCTTCTAGGTCAAGTCTGGGTCAAACCTCTTGAACTGAATATTGAGCCTCATACGGACTTTGACTTGGGCTGGATGTGACATTGGCAGATGTCAATATGCATGATAAATAAAATGCTATTGTTAGAGCACTCCACAACCAAGTTTAATTTAGAATTGATTTGACCAAGTTTGATTGAGAAATTATAAGCAAGGAGAAAAAGAAAGACCACAAAAGTGTTTATCAATTTAAGCCTATGTCCAATTGAGCTTAGCCATTGAACTTGTTCTATGCACTATGTTAATGAATTGAACAAGTATATTAAGAGATACTAAACAAGTCCTATTACAATGATTTTCATAGCACAACAAGAAAAACACCCAAACTTCTTTTTTGTTTCTCACCAAATCTGTTGTATCTCTCAATCTCACACTACACCATTGTTACTTTTAGGCCAATATTAAAGGATATCAATCCCTAATCTCCAAAAGGGATTCATTGTATAAGGGCAATAATTCAACCATTGATTCTTGTCATTTATATCAAAATGACAGCTACTACAATTTCCTTTTGTCCATTACCAAATTGTAATGTAGTGTAAATGATAGCTTTTTAAAGGATCAGTCACAACAGGTATCATTGTAAAATAATGAGCGATGATAAGATTACATAGATTTTACAAAATTTGAAGTAAAAA
>NW_022196753.1:0-67095 GCF_008641045.1 Pistacia vera | reverse complement strand
GCCGGATTCAATACTTCCAAATTCCAACATCAACTTTTCAAAATTTCATTCAAAGTTCAACCAAAACATCACATCTACATAACTACTCATTATGGCTAAACTTCTACACATTATTCTCCATCAAACAAGCATCTAAACAGCTAATACTTTTTATCATACATCATACATAAACACTCAAGAATCAACTTACACATATACTACTCAAATTAAAGGTTAGATACTTACCTTTTTCTTGCAAGAATCCTTTTCTTTGCATCCTTTGCTCACTTTCTCCATTAATTCATGCTAAAACACATAAATTCATGAGAACTCATACTTATAAAACAAAAATCACAAACTTTTGCTAAAATTCTTACCTTAGAAATGTTAGAGTAGGTGCCCTAGAGCCAATCAATTATTGTAAAATTGACTATGTAATAAATGTTTATTTATCAATAAAAGGCGTATTATACTATATCACGTAAATCATATTATATATATTGATATATGTCCTTAGGATGGTAGAACCGTAACAAGGGTATCAAGCGTTTCAAATCTTGATAGTGAGAACCCTATGATCACATATGATGGCCATTCTAGAAATGTCCGTAGCCCCAGTATTATTCTGACCAAAGACACAAATAATACGGTAAGGCTATCATAGTGTTGAACGACCCTATCGAAAGGCAGTAACTGATCTCACTTGTCAAGGTCGTTTGCCGACAACCTAGTGCAATGCATGGGTGCTTGCTAAAGGAAAGTTCACTGGACAGAACCACCAGAAGATTCCATATGGATGGTAACCCCAGTGTCTATGGAATAAATCCTTTAACGGATGGTGGTGCATGTGATCTTTAGACTTGAGATCACCAGAGCGCCTTGTACACCAATTGGTGTAGTTTGACACAAGCCCAACCTAGTTCTATTCAGAGTTATCAATTCGGTAGTGGTTGGCTACATTGAGAAGTGTATCGAGACTATGGTGGATCGGGTAAGGATTCATCACTCCGGGGTACGAGAGAAGTTATCTCATTAGGTAATTCAGTAAATGGCAATGATAGTAAATCTGCGGCCATAGTGGGATTGAGTTGATGCTCAATCCAATTTAATATTCTTGTCATTGGTCTAGTAACTGAATACAAACATGTCGAGGATATCTAAGGTTGACACTATTTCTGTACCTCAGTCTCGATGAGATAACAGTTGATGAAAGGATTTGATTGCACGGTAACCATACCATTGATAGGCTGCGGTTTCGCTAAATCCGAATCTATCGAGTGGTCATAATGTCTTGCTAGGGGCCAATATTGGTCTATGTGTAATGAAACGATTAATTGGTGTTAATCGCGATACTACACACTACCGATATGATGAGGAGCCTATAGGTCACACACTTAGAAGATAATTTAAGAATCAATTTGTGAGAAGGGAATTTTCATTTTTTAGGATGAAAGGGTATTTTGGTAATCTCACAGTGCAATTAAATTTGCTGAGGTTGTTGCCTAATTTAATTTTAATATTAAAATTAAATTAGTGAGATTTTATTTAAATATATCTCTGTATATATTTAAATGAATTATTATTATTAATTAAATATTATTATATTATTATATATTAATTGATTTTAATTATAATAATAATTAATTAATTAAAATACCATAAAGGGTGTGTTTGGTTGCAAGGGTAAACTAGGGTTGGAGCCCGTTAGTATTCCTAAGTGGAATAGAGTTTTAATTGTTGCACTATATAAGTGCAACTTAAAAATTAACACAAAGGAATTATTCATTCAATTAAAACCCTAGCCACCCTATATCTCCCTCTCTCAAGATGAAAATATTTCTTGTTCTTCTTTCTTGATTCTTGAAGCCCTTGATTGTTCTAGCAAAATAATCAAGGGTTGTAACACCCACATCGAGGTATATTGCTTATTCCAAGGTGAAAGATTGAAAAATAGGCATTTTCACTTTTCGCTGCGGTAGAAGAATTTTGTTGTCGCGGCAATGAACTTTCTGCCCAAATTTGTGTGTCATAAATTTTAGACTTCACCGAGGCAAAGAAAAAAGTTTGTCAAGGCAAAGAGTTCTCTAGAATTTTTTGCCAAGGCAAAGGAAAATTTTCGCCAGGGCAAAGAACTCGCTAGAATTTTTGGGAAAATTCTGGAAAACTTGCTTAAAGGCAAAATGGTCATTCCACCCATAATTAGTTGAAAGTGTGGGGAGTGAAATGTAGTAGAATTTCATGGAGAATGCAATGGAAATAAGGACATTATTGTAATTGATTAAAGGGCAAAGATGGAATTTCATAGAAAATGCAAGGGTAAAATGGGAAAGTATAAATAATATTATGAGATATTAAGGGTTCAAGAATTGAAACTCTAGACATTTCTGTTAGCTCACGCCACCTTCATCCCCGAAGTCTCTCAAATTTTCTTCAACCAATCTCAAAGGAAATTCATAGAAGTTGATCTAAGTTTGGTAGAATTTCAATCCTAAGCAAGTATAGGTAAGTTTCTTGCACTAAGATGTGAGATTAAATTTTTAAAGTATTGAATTCTTATAGTTTTATATGCTTAGGGTTTAAGAGGAAGAGGAAATCTACCAAAGAGAGATTATAGTGTTGGAATTACTAAAATTCAAGGTAAGTAAATCCAACCCTAATTATGATTTGAGCAAGAATTGTGCAGAGAAATTCTTATATGTATGTATGTGTTATATGTTGAGAATTATTGATGAAGTTGATGTTGAATGATGGTTAGGATTCAACCATGAGAAGTAGTGTCTGTGTATATGGTGATTGATGGAAGTTTGAATGAATTATGAAATAATTTGAGTGGAATTATGGAGTGTGATTTCCTAGCTAGGTTTGGTGTTGATTTTAGGGAGCTTTGCTCCAAATTTTGGTGGTTAGAGATTGATATGGAGGTGTAATCAACTTAGCGTTTTGTTTATGCATACAAAGTGTTTGATAAAATGTCAAAGTGAAGGGCATGTATGAATATGATAGCATGTTATCTTAATATGAGTTTATAGATGGTAGAGAAAGTAGAGAATGACATGTCTACATGCCATATTGCATTCTTGCATGTAAATATTTGAATTTAGAAAGACTAACAAGAATAAGCCATCTACACGCATACATATATATATGAGAACACTGAAGAACAAAGAGAAAGAAATAAGAGAAAATTCATTATAGATTCAATTAATTAAGAAAAGAAAAGAAACTGAATACTAATTTCTAAAAGAAAGATAAGAGAAGAGAAGGTTGTTACGATGGGGGACCCGTGAGTGACAAAGAAGAAGAATAACCCCGCATGCATGCCGCCTTTAGTGAGTGGCCTAAGAATAAGAAAGAAGAATTTGTATAGTATGTAAGAAGTGCATGTGGATGAGGACTATACCCAAGAAAGAATTTGAGAATACACTCACACGGCTAGGGTTCCGAATCCATGCCTCAACCGAGTCCGATCGACAAAGAAAGAATAGAAAAGAAAAGAAAAGAAAGAATAGAATAGAATCGAAAAGAAAGAAAGAATAAAACATCAAGAAAGAATAGAATAGAAAAGAAAAGAAATAGGAAAGAGAGAATTGAAACAGAAAAATAAATGCCTTGCATGGAAAAAGTTTATGCATTGTGCATATGCATCCTGACATTTCTACTATCTTTAGTTAGTTTCCCTATTTGTGCTTACATATTGGTAAGTGAAAAAAAAAAAAAAAAAAAACTAGAATCTTAGAAAGAGCAGAGAAGAATGGAGAAGTTTGATATAAGGAAAGAAATCCAGAATACAAGTAACGGAGGAAGAAGAGTAGCATAGTGGATTTACTTACTGAGCAATTAATGCTCACTCCATTGATTTCACTGTTTTTGCAGGTGGTAGATGAGATGCGATCAGATGGAATGTCAAGAAGCAGAGGAGAATGGCACTACTGTCCAATTGTATTTTGAGTTTATGTATACGATTTTTTTTTACTTGACGTAGAGAATTTGTATATGGAAGTAAAGTTAGTTTTGGGCCCACTATCTTAAACTTATATACATATATGTTTTCTATGATATATTTAGTGATTTCATATTATATTTCCCAAAGTATACTAGCTAGAGAGAGTTATTACATTTTTGGTATCAAAGCAAAGGCTTTGGGATTTGGCGGTGTGCCTCTGCCGCTGCATTGACGTCCCGTGGCCAACCATTGTCAGTTATTTCTTTCCTTACTTATAATAGTCAATGAGTTAATTTAGTTGACTAAGAGTGTCGTTGCTATATAGATGAGACGTACGACCCGAGCAGGTAGTAAGAATGCAATGAGTACGGGGGAACCATCCAACCTGTCAGAATCTACTCCCCCTATCGTCAATGAAGTGAGGATCTGTAATATTATACAGCAAGTATTGGTAGAAAATCAAGGAAGATCTATCTGAGGAGAATTGAGACCCTAGTTATTATACCGACCACTAAGGAAGAAAGAAAGAGGCTAGCACCCCTAATAGTGCAGAATCGTATTGAGCCATATATGGGTTGCCTAGTCAACATCAACCGTCAGAATTCAAGGGTACAACGGACCCAATAGAGGCAGAAGAATGGTTTAGGTCCGTGGAGCGTACGACAACACTTTTCCCCATGATAGATCGGGAGAAGATTCGGTATGCGAGCTTTATGTTTATGGGTGAGGCCTGTATATGGTGGGAATTGATGGACAATACCTATGATATAGCCTCTATGACCTGGGGAGATTTCTGAAGATTATTCGAGGCAGAATATAGAACAATTGATCGAGTTCATGAGAAGATTCAAGAATTTATTAGTTAACAACAAGGGTCCAATTCAGTGAAGGAGTACTCTATGAGATTTAATTCCCTTGGAAAGTTTGCATCAGGTGTAGTGAGCACACCAGAATTGAGGAGGGATAAGTTTGTATATGGACTGAAACCAAAAATAACCTGAGATGTGATGGTAGGTGCCAAGCCCCCTCATACCTATAGTGAGGCTTTGGAATGAGCCTTATAGGCTAAAATATTTGTTAATAAGTTTACCCTAACAATTCCATCAACAGCAGTACCTAGTGATCCACCTCCCGCTCTACAGAGAGATAGAATTGATGTCCCTAGAATTAGAGAAGTAAGAAATAAAAAAGATTTCAGCCCAAGAAGAATGGAAGGGATTGGCAGAATAAACGGTCGAGGGCTATTGATTTTCCCCTATGTTAGAAATGTGGGAGAACTTATCCAGGGGAGTGCCTAAAAGAGTTGGGTCAGAATGTATGTTATAGATACCGATAACCGGGGAACATGATGAAAGATTGCAAAGCCCCTTCTGTACCCATAACATAGACATCGAGAGGTACAAATGCTCGGGTGTTTACAGTGGCACAGAGCGAAGCTAAGGCCAGCCCATCTGCGGTTACCAGTCAGTTATTATTCCATTCAGTTCCCCTTTATGCATTAATTGATTCTGGAGCCATACATTCATTTATTACACATGGGATCATAGAAAGATTAGGTTTGAAACCTATTATAGTGAGTCAGCCTATTAAGATGGAATTGTCGGATATGGTTAGTGTGGTAACTTAGAAGATGCTTCCAAGGGAGTCCATAGTGATCCATGGAAGAGTGTTGATCGTGGATTTGTTTATATTTGACATGCCCGACTTTGATGTTATTTTGGGCATGGATTTCCTAAGGAGATATGGAGTAGAGATTGATTGTCGAAAGAAGAAAACAAGATTTAATCTTGATGATGCTGATAAGTTCAGTTTCAAAGAGGGCCACCAACTTAGTATGTTAATCAGTGGTATCAAGGCCAGAAAGATGTTAAGGAAAGGGTGCTCTAGGTATATTGCCCATGTGGTGCAAAGTAGTGATGTCCCATGACCAAAGATTCAAAGTGTGCCAGTAGTTCGAGAGCTTTTAGATGTATTTTCGAAAGATTTGCTAGGTTTACCTCCGGAAAGAAAAGAAGAATTTAACATTGAACTGGCACCAAGCACAGCATTGATTTCTAAAGCCCCTTATCGTATGGCCCCAACCGAGCTTCAAGAGTTGAAGAGGCAACTTCAGGAACTCCTAGAAAATGGTTTTATACGACCTAGCCATTCTCCTTGGGGTGCTCCAATTTTATTTGTGAAGAAGAAAGATGGATCCCTACAGATGTGTATAGATTACAAAGAGCTGAATAAAGTGACAGTGAAGAATAAGTACCTATTACCTCGCATAGATGATTTATTTGATTGGCTTAAAAGAGCAGCAGTATTTTCAAAGATTGATTTGAGGTCGGGTTATCATCAAGTAAGAGTTTCGGAGCTAGATATTGCCAAGACTGCTTTTCAGATCAGATATGGGCATTATGAGTTTGTGGTGATTCCTTTTAGGTCAACCAATGCCCTAACAGTCTTTATGGATTTAATGAACCGGGTGTTTCATGACTATCTTGATCAATTTATGGTGGTGTTTATTGATGACATCCTAGTTTATTCTAAGACAAGGGAGGAGCATGAAGAACACTTGAGATTTGTGCTCCAACGATTGAGAGATAAGAAGTTGTTTGCCAAGTTTTCTAAATGTGAGTTTTAGCTGGATCAAGTTATATTCCTAGGTCATATTGTCTCAAAGGAAGGTATATCAGTGGATCCTAGTAAGGTGAAGGCAATTCTAGATTGGCAAAAGCCAAAGATAGTAAAGGAGGTTAGAAGTTTCTTGAGGCTAGCAGGCTATTATAGGCGGTTTGTAGCAGGATTTGCCCAGTTGACTAAGCCGTTTACAGTTCTTACCAAACAGAGAACCCATTTCATATGGTTGGATGCTTATGAAGAAAGTTTCCAAGAGTTAAAGAGAAGATTAACCACTGCTCCCATTTTGGTGTTACCACAGGAGGGTGTAGATTATGATATTTATACATATGCCTCACTTCAGGGACATGGTGTTGTGTTGATGCAGTTGGGTAGGGTAATAGCTTATGCTTCTCGATAGTTGAAAGAGTATGAGACGAGATACCCTACACATCATTTAGAATTGCCAGCTGTAGTTTTTGCATTAAAGATATGGAGGCATTATTTGTATGGAGCAAGGAGTAATAACTACACCGATCATAAGAGTTTTAAGTACTTCTTCATCCAAAGGGAGCTGAATATGAGACAAAGGAGATGGTTAGAACTGGTAAAAGATTATGATTGTAAAATTAAGTATCAGCCTGGAAAAGCCAATGTAGTAGTTGATGCCTTGAGTAGAAAAGTCTATTTGTCCCGACTCACAATGCAGAAAGAAATATTGGAAGAATTGTGTAGGGAACAAATAGAGGTGATACCGGGAAGGATTGCCAGGTTAGAAATTCAGCCTACTTTACTAGAAGAGAATAAAGAAAAACAAGTTGTCGATGAGTGGTCTCAAAAAACGAGTCAGCAAGTACTTGAGGGCAAGATACCAGAATTCCACCTATTAGATAGTGTCCTCCATTTCTGGAATCCCATATGCATTCCCTAAGATACTAACTCAGAAGAAAATTCTTACGGAGGCTCATGATACACCATACAGTGCTCATCCTGGAACAACCAAGATGTATCAAGACTTAAAGAAGAATTATTGGTGGCTGGGTATGAAGAGAGATATGGTAGATTATGTGGCTAAGTGCCTAGTCTGTCAATAGGTGAAGCAGAACACCGAAGGCCATCAGGTTTGCTTCAGGCACTCGACATTCCTGAATGGAAATGGGTAAGTATATCAATTGATTTTATCACAGGCCTTCCAAGAGTTAAAAAGAGGTATAATGTGATATGGATGATAGTAGATAGATTAACTAAATCAGCCCATTTTCTTCCAGTAAAAGATAGTACCACCTCGGATCAGTTGGCCCAGATTTACATTAAGGAAATAGTTAGACTCCATGGGGTGCCCAAGACAATAGTATTGGATAGAGATTCCAAATTTGTTTCATCTTTTTGGACCAGTCTACAAAGAAACTTGGGTACCAGGTTAGCATTTAGTATAGCTTACCACCCGTAGACAGACGGCCAAACCGAGAGAACGAATCAAGTGCTTGAAGACATGTTGAGAGCGTGTTGTATGAATTATAGAATGACCTGGCATGAGATGTTACCTTTGGTAGAGTTTGCCTATAATAACAATTATCAGTTTACAATTAAGATGGCTCTTTATGAGGCCCTATATGATAGACGGTATAGATCTCCACTGCATTGGGATGAGGTAGTAGAGAAAGATGTTTTGAATATAGCTCTTGGGCCAGAGATAACTCAAAAAATGATAGAAGACATCAAGTCTATCAGAAATAGAATGAAGCAAGCCCAAGACAGACAGAAAAGCTATGTAGATGTGAAGAGAAAAGATGTAGAATTTGAAGTGGGTTATAAAGTATTTATTAAAGTTTCCCCCTATAAGCGGGTAATGCGATTTAGTGGCAAAGGAAAGTTAGCACCGAGATACATTGGTCCCTTTGAAGTGTTACAACGAGTGGGAAAGGTAGCTTACAACTTGGCGCTACCACCTAATATGGACAAAGTGTATAATGTGTTCCATGTCTCGATGCTTCGAAGGTATGTTAGCGATCCTTCCCATATACTATAGGTAGAAGAAGTGGGCTTAGAAAAGAATCTTGTTTATGAGGAGCGTCTAATATAGATATTGGATAGAAAGATTAAAGAGCTCCGAAACAAGAGTGTTCCATTAGTAAAAGTCGCATCGAGGAATCATAAAGTAGAAGAAGCTATATGGGAGGTAGAGCAAGATATGCGGAACCGTTAACCTGAATTGTTTGTTTGAATTTCGGGGACGAAATTCCTGTAAAGCGGGGGGGGGGGGGGGGGGGGGGGGGGGGGGGGGGGGGGGAAGGGAATTGTAATACCCACATCGAGGTATATTGCTTATTCCAAGGTGAAAGATTGAAAAATAGGCATTTTCACTTTTTGCTATGGCAAAGGAATTTTATCGTCGCAACAATGAACTTTCTGCTCAAATTTGTGTCTCAGAAATTTCAGACTTCGCCGAGGCAAAGGAAAAAGTTCACCCAGGCAAAGAATTCTTTGGAATTTTTCGCCGAGGCAAAGGAAAAATTTCATCGGGGCAAAGAACTTGCTGGAATTTTTGGGAAAATTCTGGAAAACTTGCTTAAGGGCAAAACGGTCATTCCACCCATAATTAGTTGAAAGTGTAGGGAGTGAAAGGTAGTAGAATTTCATGGAGAATGCAATGGAAATGAGGACATTACTAGAATTGATTAAAGGGCAAAGATGGAATTTCATAGAAAGTGCAAGGGTAAAATGGGAAAGTATAAATAATATTATGAGATATTAAGGGTTCAAGAATTGAAACTCTCGACATTTCTGTCTTAGCTCACGCCGCCTTCATCCCCAAAGTCTCAAGTTTTCTTCAACCAATGTCAAAGGAAATTCATAGAAGTTGATCTAAGTTTGGTAGAATTTCAATCCTAAGCAACTATAGGTAAGTTTCTTGCACTAAGATGTCAAATTAAATTTTTAAAGTGTTAAATTCTTATAGTTTTACATGCTTAAGGTTTAAGAGGAAGAGGAAATCTACCAAAGAGAGATTATAGTGTTGGAATTACTCAAATTCAAGGTAAGTAAATCCAACCCTAGTTATGATTTGAGCAATAATTGTGTAGAGAAATTCTTATATGTATGTATGTGTTATATGTTGAGAATTATTGATGAAGTTGATGTTGAATGATGGTTAGGATTCAACCATGAGAAGTAGTGTTTGTGTATATGGTGATTGATGGAAGTTTAAATGAATTATGAAATAATTTGAGCGGAATTATGGAGTGTGATTTCCTGGCCAGGTTTGGTGTTGATTTTAGGGAGCTTTGCTTCAAATTTTGGTGGTCAGAGATTGATATGGAGGTGTAATCATCTTAGTGTTTTGTTTGTGCATACAAAGTGTTTGATGAAATGTCAAAGTGAAGGGCATGTATGAATATGATAGCATGTTATCTTAATATGAGTTTATAGATGGTAGAGAAAGTAGAGAACGATATGTCTACATGCCATATTGCATTCTTGCATGTAAATATTTGAATTTAGAAAGACTAACAAGAATAAGCCATCTACATGCATACATACATATATGAGAACACTAAAGAACAAAAAGAAAGAAAGAAAATAAGAGAAAATTCATTATAGATTCAATTAATAAGAAAAGAAAAGAAATTGAATACAATTTCTAAAAGAAAGATAAGAGAAGAGAAGGTTGGTACGATAGGGGACCCGTGAGGGCGAGAAGAAGAATAACCCCACATGCACGCCGCCTTTAATGAGCAGCCTAAGAATAAGAAGAAGAATTTGTACAGTCCGTAAGAAGTGCATGTGGATGAGGATGTAGCCAAGAAAGAATTTGAGAATACACACTCAGGCTAGGGTTCCAAATCCATGCCTCAATTGAGTCCGACGGCAAAGAAGAATAGAAAAGAAAGAAAAGAATAATAGAAAAGCAAGAAAGAATAGAATAGAAAAGAAAGAAAGAAACAAACAACAAGAAAGAATAACAAAGAAAAGAAACAGGAAAGAGAGAATTGAAACAGAAAATTAAAGCATTGCATAGAAAAAGTTTATGCATTGTGCATAGCATCATGACATTTCTACTATCTGAGTAGTTTCCCTATTGTGGCTTACATATAAGTAAGTGAAAAAAAAAAAAAAAAAAAAAAAACTAGAATCTTAGAAAGAGCAGAGAAGAATAAAGAAGTTTGATGTAAGGAAAGAAATCCAGAATACAAGTAACGGAGGAAGAAGAGTAGCATAATGGATTTACTTACTGAGCAATTAGTGCTCACTCCGTTGATTTCATTGTTTTTTAAGGTAGTAGCTGAGATGCAGTCGGATGGAACGTTAAGAAGCGGAGGAGAATGGCACTACTGTCCAATTGTATTTTGAGTTTATCTATATGATTTTTTTTTTTTTTTTTTTTTTTTTACTTGTCGTAGAGAATTTGTATAGGGAAATAAAGTTAGTTTTGGGTCCACTACCTTATACTTATATACATATATGTTTTCTATGATATATTTAGTGATTTCATATTATATTTCCCAAAGTATACTAGCTAGAGAGAGTTATTACAAGGGTTCTGCAGATTATCTTCGTGTGGACTTCTGTGAGTGCGATCCTACTTTAGATCGATTGGCGAAAAATCACGTGAACAATAGATGGTCAACAGTAATCATGAACAGAAGATGGTAAACAATAACCATGAACAATGTTCCTGTTCGAAATCAGAGATATTCGAAGGAGTCTCCAAACGTACATAAGTATTCTAATTTTTTAAAGGATTTACTTTATATAGATTTTGTTTTTAGACATGTAAATGGTATAATCTATACTCGAACCTAGGCAAAGAAAGGTAATTGATTTACCAATTGAATTTTTTTTTTCCGATGCGTATGGTAGATCAATTACTTATAGTGGTATCAGAGCCTCGGGTATTAGATTATATTGTTTAATTGATGTTTGATAACATGTATATTTGTTTGATAACATGTTATTACATGATTTGAAGTGTTTTTTTTTTTCTTAAATATAGAAAATTTTTGTATGTTGAATGTCTTAATTAATCAATTGATTAAATAATGTGTTAATTGAATGTGTATTGGTTGGTTGGTATCTTGGTCGAATGTTTAAGCATTCGATTTTATTTGGATTCGTGTCATTATGTGAAAAATTGCAAAAGACGTTACTGTGCCTAATTCACAGTTTTGTAGTGTTAGCTGCAGCGAAATAACACTTCACCGCGGCGAGATACAAAAAGTGAATCTAGCTGTAGCGAAATAAAACTTCGCCACAACATAAAACTCTCTGGAACGATTTGTGTTTTCTGGAAGTTCATGATCGCCGCGGCAAAATAAAACTTCGCCGCAACGATCATGTGTGCATGAACTTCGCTGGGGCGAAGAATTTCTTCACCGCTACAAAAAACCTACTGTTCTATTTTTGCTTTCTGTTTTTTGTAGAAAGGCTAAATTGTAGTTTTTTGAACCTTTAAAGCCAACATTGATTATGCACGTTTAAGGTGGTAACTTGATAATTCAACCCACCCAATTCAAAAATTGATTGTTTTTGAATGTATGCAATGTTCTTGTTTGATAATTGCATGGTGCCCGGTACATGAGCCTTAGACCTATTGTTTATTGTTTATTGGGTTTGTTTATAATTTTTATAAACAAATTAGACCTGCATGTCCTACCTCTCTCTCTTAAATCTCCATGTATTTCTTCTCCTCATCTCGCTCCCCTCGTATGTAATGCGAGGTTTCTATTTTATTGATGTAAATTAGAATAGATTTTTTATTATAAAATTATTTGTAATGATCGTGAAGAAACAAAGGAGCTATGAAGAGGAATAACTTGAAGATCCAAGATTTAGTTTTTTAAACCCTAGGTTGACCCACCGATTCCTCTATGCTCGAGGAAATCGGTTTTGGAGGGCTATGTATCGATAGTTTTATTTCGTTTAGAATGCATGCTAAGGTTGAATGTTCAATAACATGCCAAACAATGACATTCTAACAAAGATCATAATCTGGTGAGACATTAAATAAAAACCCTCAAATAAGATATATTAAGTCATGTATGCCTTCCATCACCATGGTTTTAATCGAACCACTGTTCGTCGGAACCTTATTCGCCACAGTGAAAGGTATACTTCTACCAATGGGAGGTTAAAATTCATTGGAGTTTTCCTTAATGATGATGGGTTGACTTAAAATGACAGTTTTGCTTGTTCGCCACAGCGAAGGTTGATAAACATGTCATAGGCGTAGTAGAGAAGTACACATGTTGAGTGTACGTGGTGACATGTTGTGCCCACTCTACTGATACTGGGAATCACACTTGAGGACGATGGCTAGGCCATTGGATTATGTGATTAGCTTGTTGGCTTACTTCACATTTGAGGTTGGTAGTGGGAGCTATTAACTGGTGTGGATTAAGTTTGTTAGCCCACCTAATCAACCCATTTTGGCTTGTTCGCCATAGCGAAGGTTTGAAATGGGCCAGATGGGATGTCAGTCCACTAGGAAAGCCAACAGGCTTTCCCAAGTTAATAGTGAGGGCTATTGGCTTGAGGAAAATAGTGGGAATGTTTTTTAATAAAAGACCATATTAAGAAATAATAAACATTATATTGACTTTACTTTTCTGAATTGTAGATTCACTTAAAAATGAGCCTTATGAACCTGTGACCGATAATCGAGAAAGAAAACGGGTTGGATGGATCCAATTTCTCAGACTGGTATAGTAATCTTCGGATTATACTTAAGTCCAAAAAGAAATTGTATTTCCTTGATAAGCCATACATTGCTGAGCCTGATCCTAATGCCACTCAAGAAGTGAAGGATACTTATCAAAAGTTCCTTGATGATGCTGATGGCGTTCAATGCTTGATGTTAGCATCGATGACACCAGTGCAGCAAAGCAGTAAAAGAATATGGACGCTGCTACCATTATTCTACACCTTAAGGAGCTTTATGAAGGGAATGCTTGACATAAGAGGTACAAGGTGTCAAAAGCATTGTTTGGAAGTCACCTGACCGAGGGAGCCCAAGTTGGCCCTTATGTGCTCAAAATTATCAAGCACATAGAGAGGCTTAAGACTTTGGGGTTTGAGTTAGATGTAGAATTACAAGTGGATTTAACTCTGCAATCGTTGCCTGACTCTTATGCACCGTTCATAATGAACTTCAATATGAATGCTAAGGTGAAAACTCTATCGAAGCTTTTGAACATGCTAAGGACTGTAGAGCAGGACTTGAAGAAGTCCAAGCCTGTTTTACTGGTAGTTGCCAGTAAAGGAAAGGGTAAGGGTAAGGGCAAGGGAAAGGCCAAGGCTAATCCCAAGCCCAAGCCTAAAGGACAGGATGTTCTCAAGCCTGCGGGTGGCGTTGGGAAAGGTGGGAAGGTAGTCTGCTTCTAGTGTGGCAAGCCTGGCCACTATAGGAAGCACTGCAAGGCTTTCATCACAAACAAGAAGAAGTCAGATGCTTCGACTTCAGGTATGTCTATGATCAAAATTAACTTCTCTCCTTCAACATCTTGGGTCATTGACAAAGAATGTGGTACTCACATTTGTACTTATGTGCAGGGCTTAAGGCAGAGTAAATTGCTCGACAAGGGAGAAGTAAACCAACGAGTTGGGAATGGAGCACATGTGGCTGCATTAGTTGTAGGGACTTATTTTTTGTCTTTGCCTTCGGCCTTATTATTAGAACTCAAACACTGTTATTTTGTACCTGTGATTTCTAGAAACATTATTTCAGTATCCGCTTTGGATAATATAAGATATCGTTTTTAGATTTCTAATGGATTGTTGTCCTTTAGTTTGAATGGTATTCTATTTGGAATTGCAAGGTTATATAAAGGATTATTTGTTCTTGATTTGAACAATAAGGATATTCTCAATGTTGAAACTAAGAAAGCTAAACATACCGAACAAAACCATACATACTTCTAGCATTGTAGATTAGGTCATGTTAATCAGACCCGCATTGCAAAACTTCAAAGGGATGGAGTTTTGGACCCTTTTGACTTCTAGTCATTTAAGGTATGCGAGTCATGCCTTTTAGGCAAGATGACCAAGTCACCTTTCATAGGACAAAGTGAAAGGGCTACTAAATTGTTAGGCATCATCCATAGTGATGTATATGGTCCACTAACAATTGAAGCTAGAGGTGGATATTCCTATTTCATCACATTTACTGATGATTTAAGTAGATATGGTAATGTCTACCTCATGAGACATAAATCTGAAGTTTTTGATAAGTTCAAAGAATTCAGGAATGAAGTACAAAATATGTTGGGCAAAAGTACTAAAGCTCTTAGGTCAGATCGAGGAGGTGAATACTTAAGCTCAGGGTTTTCTGAATATCTGAAGGAATGTGGGATAGTATCACAACTCACCCCTTCGTATACACCCCAGCACAATGGAGTGCCTGAAAGGAGGAATACGACCTTACTTGACATGGTTAGGTCCATGATGAGTTTTAGTGATTTACCTGCATCATTCTGAGGTTTTGCCATAGAGACTGCAACTCACATTTTGAACTGTGTGCCATCAAAGTTTGTAGACAAGACTCCATTTGAACTATGGAATGGGCAAAAGCCCAATTTGTCTTATCTAAGGATTTGGGGTTGCGAAGCTTATGTCAAGAAATTGGCTTTGAACAAGCTGGGCCCAAAATCCTACAAATGTATATTTGTGGGGTATCCTAAAGAGACAAAAGAATACTATTTCTACCATCCAGAAGAGCGCAAAATTTTTGTTGCTCGTACGGGTGTCTTCCTAGAAAAGGAATTTTTTTCTAAGAAGTACTTGTGGGAGAAAAGTAGAACTCGATAAAGTTCTAGAGCTACAAGATATACTAGATGAAGGATGGGAAGATGTTCCACAAGTGGTGGTTGAACATCAGGAGGAGGTTACTCCATAACTTATGGATCAAAGTGAACTACCTCAAGTAGCACAAGAGCTATGTAGATCTGGGAGAGTACGCCATGAGCTTGAGAGATACAATTATCTCATGACTCAACATGGTGATGTACTTGTCCACCAAGACGATGAACCCAGAACCTACAAAGACCCTATATCGGATCTAGATTCCGTTAAACGGCTTAAAGCCATGAAATCTGAGATGGACTCCATGTACCAGAACCAAGTATGGTCTCTAATGGAACCACCTGAAAGGGTAAAACCCATAGGGTGTAAATAGGTCTTCAAGAAGAAGACTAACATGGATGGCAAGGTGCACACTTATAAAGCACGACTGGTTGCCAAAGGTTTCAAGCAAATTCATGGTATTGACTACGAGGAAACCTTTTCACCAATTGCCATGATTAAATCCATCTGGATTATGCTTGGAATTGCTGCATATCATGATTATGAGATTTGGGAAACGGATGTCAAAATCGCTTTCCTGAACGGAAACCTTGAAGAGATTGTGTATATGACACAACCCGATGGTTTCATTCTTGATTGGCAAGCTGAGAAGGTATGCGAGTTACAGAGATCCATATATGGACTCAAGCAAGCTTCAGGGAGCTAGAACATTCGTTTTGATGAAGCCGTAAAAGAATTCGGTTTTATCAAGAACGAAGATGAGCCTTGTGTTTACAAGAAAGTGAGTGGGAGCGGAATGGCATTCCTAGTGTTATATGTCAATGACATACTTCTGATCGGGAATGATATTCTGAACTTGCAGTCGATAAAGACTTGGTTATCCAAGTGCTTCTCCATGAATGACTTAGGAGAAGCAGCCTACATCCTTGGAATAAAGATTTACCGAGATAGATCACGTAGGTTGCTTGGCCTAAGTCAGAGTACATACATTGACAAGCTACTGAAGAGATTCAGTATGGAAGAATCCGAGAAGGGATTTCTTCCAATGTCACATGGTGTCTATCTCTCTAAGGATATGTGTCCTAAAACACAGATAGAATGAAGATGATCCCATATGCGTCGGCAATTGGATCCATCATGTATGCCATGTTATGTACTCGGATTGATGTCTCATGTGCGTTAAGCACTTGTAGTAGATATCAATCGGATCCAGGTGAGTGTCACTGGATAGCTGTCAAGAACATCCTTAAGTACCTAAAGAGGACTAAGGACATGTTCTTGGTTTATAGAGGGGAAGATGAGCTCACCATAAGGGGATACAGTGATGCTAGTTTCCAAACAGATAAAGATGATTATCAATCACAATCAGGGTTTGTATTTCATCTCAATGGAGGTGTAGTGAGCTAGAAGAGCTCCAAGCAAAGCACTGTAGCAGACTATACAATGGAGGCTGAGTATATTGCATTATCCGATGTGGCCAAGGAGGCAGTCTGGACGTAAAACCCCTCCCTAGCCAAGTATTTCCTAAGTATCCCTTGGCCATTGAGAACCTAGAAAACGCATGCCTAGGAAAGAAGCTTATTTTAAAATACTAAACCTATAGTTTAAAAATATTTTTTATTAATTTAATTTCTAAACTATAATAAGATCATTGTACAAGTCAAAAAAATATAGTTTTCTTTCTCGGAGTAAATTATGAAATCCATAGTAATACTTACTAGAACATACACACTTTTACAAAATTTACTAGCAATTTGATTTCCTTTATTAACACAACATATTTACTCCATTATAGAACATGGACATATTTACTGCATTATGAAATATGAACATAATTACTACACTAAATAATAGCAAAAACATTCAAAAGTCATCATTAAAACATCCCTTCATGCTCATAGCGTCCCTCGGAATCCTCTCCCAGCTTCATGCCTTAATCCTTACCTACAAAACATTTTTAAAACATTTCGTGGGGTGAGCGCTAATCGCTCAGTAAGGCAATATGGCCATATATAAACTATTCAGGTTCATTATATAAGTATATTACTCAAAACTTTACCTAACTACAAGACATGACTGTCATTCATTGACATAACAAGTTCATAAAACATATCATACACTTTGGACTTTTCTCATAAACATAAGTCATAACATAACCATACATAATATAACATAGAACATATATGACTTATGAAATATTCATATACATGGCATGCTTATTTCTTTTGTCTTTATACTTGATGGTTTCATTAGTCTTTGTTATCCGATCGGATTCATTTAAACCATTACCTTGTTCTTGGTCGTCACCTCAAAGGACTCATGGTTTCCATAAGAATTCCATTCCTCTGATCTTGGTTTATACCTCAAGAGACTCATGGAATTCATTCTTTAACATTTCATAAATTTTCTAATAAGTCAACTGTAACACCCACATGGAGGTACGTAATTTAATTTATGCTCTTATACCTTTAGTTGATTTTTTTGCTAAAATTATTTTGAGAAAATGTGAAGAAAATGCCTTAAACTTGCATTAAGGGTAAAATGGTCTTTTCACTCAAAATTAGTTGAAAAAGTGGAAAGTGAAAAGAGGTAGAATTTCATGGAGAATGTATTAAAAATGAGGGCATTATGGTAATTGAATAAGGGACATAGATGGAATTTTAAAAAAGTGCAAGGGCAAAATGGGAAAGTATGCATATTAATATGAGATATTAAGAGTTCAAGCAAAAAGACCCTATCATTCTCTACTCTCTCTCACGCCACTTCATTCTCAATTTCTCTCATCTCTTCATCAAATTTCCAAGGGATTTTAGAGGGCTTTTGGTTAGATTTTGGTAAAGATTTGATCCTAAGCACCCAAAGGTCAGAATTCTTGCAATAGATATGACATTAATTTTTAAAGTGTTGAATTCTTATAGTGTTTATGCCTAGGTTTTAGAGAAAGAACAAGTCTACCAAAGAAAGAGAGATTCTAGTGGAATTACTCAAGCACAAGGTAAGTAAATCCTATCTTAAGTATGATTTAAGTCATGTTGTGTAGAGAACTTTCTTTATGCATATATATGTGTTATATGTAAAATTGTTGATGGATTTGGTGTTGAATAATGATTAGAACCTATCCATGAGAAGTTGTGTTGGTGTAGTTGTTATTTGATGAATGTTTGGATGAGATTTGGAAGAATTGAAGTGAAAATTTTGAAGTGTGTATTTTGGGCAGATTTGGTGTTAATTATGGAGGAGCTTATTCCAAATTTTTGGTGGCTAAAATAGAGATAGAAGTGTAGCCAAATTAGTGTTGATTTGTTCACATGAATTGTTTGATGAAATGCCAAATAGAAGTGCATGTATGAGAATGATTATGTGTTACTTTGGGATGAGTTTGTAGATGGTAGAGAATGACATGTTTGCATTCCATAATGCATAATTGCATTTAAATTTGTGAATTTAGAAAGAATTATAAGCATGAAACCATCAACATGCATACATATTCATAAGAGCATGAAAAAACCCTAAAATATGTTTAAAAGAAAATAGAAAGAAGTGAGAATATTAAAGATATTCAAAGATATTAAAGATATTCAAATCAGAATTTTTCTTAAAGAAGTGTAAAAAAAAAAAATGATAAAAAGAAGAGAAGGTTGTTGCGATGGGGAGTCGTGAGTGACATAGTCCCACACGCACACTGCCTTTAGTGAGTGGCCTCAGAATTCAGAAAGAAGAATTGTACAGTCCGTTAGAAGTGTGTGTGGATGAGGACTGTACCCAGAATTAGAGAATTCACTCGCACGGCCAAGGCTCCAAATCTATGCCTCAACCGAGTCCGATCGGCAAGAATAGAAAGAAAGACTAGAAAATAAAGAAAGAAACAGAAAACAGAACAAGAAAAATAGAAAAGAAAATGCATAATTTATGCATTTGTGCATTTGCATCATGAATATGCATAATGCCATTTTCATTATCACGGGTAGTGAAAAAATTAGAAAACAGAGAGAAAAACAGAGAGAAAAACAGAGAAAGAACAGAGAAAGAACATAGAGAAGAACAGAGAAAGAATAGAGAATACTCAGGAAATGAGTTGTAAGGAAAGAAAATTCAGGATTTAATCAACGGAGATAGAAGGGTAGCATAGCGGGTTTACTTACTGAGCCATTAGTGCTCACTCCGTTGTTTTTAATGTTTTGCAGGTAATAGGTGAGTTGCAGTCTCTCGGAACGTCACGTGGTAGAAGGGTTGGGCTACACTGCCAAGTTGTTGTTTTTGAGAACATTTTGTAAATATTTGTATATAAAGAAAAATTAAATATGGGCCCGTACTTTATTACTCGTATATATATGTGTATTTTCTTATATATATTTTTAATGAGTTTTAGTGATTATTTTACGAGTATACTAGCTAGAAAGAAAACATTACATCAACTAAATAAGCTATATGCATTACCATCATGAATGCAAACATATGGAATAACATCTCCCATGCTCAATCATACTATTCATTCATTTAACATGTACCCTTGTCCAATTGCACAACTCATCAATCAATTAAGCAAAACTCTATGACATGAATATTCTCCTACTAAATTCCTTAACTTAATTCATTCAATTTCTCATACAATATAAGGAATTTCAATAGTAAGATTATTCAGGGGTTTATTAGAATAAAAAAAAAAAAAAATGGGAATCTCCATTAAGAAGGTGGATGGCTTATAGTTCGTCACTTTTCAAGAAATTTTTCCTCCTCTTCCAATTCGAATTGATTTTTAGCTAAAACATAAAAGGTTTAGGTCTATTCTAAACTTTTTAATACTTTAAGAAGCAACTCAATCAGACTTCTATAACTTCAGTTATGGCTGATTCAGTGAAGCATGTACAGTATAAGTCTTAAAAACCCAAACCCAAATTCTATTCATTTTAACCATGTCAACTCATTTGCACATTCATATCATTTTCCATATCATTCTAAGTATAAAAGGCATAAAAACCTCCCTTTTTACAGAACCAAAAAGTGCCAAACATCGTCCAACTGCAAATCTCTTAATTGGCATAATCATCCTCCATATGCCCACATACACCAATCAACACACCCATTTAAACAACCCATAACCAAAACATAGCATCACATCAATTAACAAAAATAATGTAAGTTCATAAACCCTAGGTGTTGTCAATTGCAGTCATAAGGGAGATTTTTTTTTTTCCTTACCTTAGTATTCAAAGCACAAAGACACTCCTCCTTAGCTCCAAAGTTTCACCCTTTCTACCTTACACACATAACCACTTATGAATTTCTCTTTTAACTAAAAGATCAGAACAACTAAGCTTTTGAACACACCTTAAACCCTGAAATTGAAGTTCTTTAACTGTGGATGGTGATTCCTTTGAAATCAACTTGAAATCCTTGGAAAATTTGAGAATAAAATGCTTGGATTCGTGGCTTTTATGGTGGATTTGAGAGATGAGAAGAAGATGATGCATTTGGGGTGTACAAGGTGACTCCTCTCTCTTTAAAACCTTGTAAATATTTATTCCTGTTACTCTATTATGATTGGTCAATAAAAGTTAGATATAAGGGTCTTTGGCTTAAATTTTTCATATAAGGGCGTTTTGGTCATTCCAACCACAACATAATGATTAGCACTCATTTAATGCCGTTTGACTTCTTTAAAACACTTAACAATTAAGCAATCCCATTAGATAAATGACTAATACCCTGGTTCACTTTTATGGAGACTAAATAGCATGGATTTGTATGAAAAGACCATTATACCCTTGGTTACCGTTTACGCCATTTAACCATATCAATCAACTTTATGACCATTCTACCCTCATTTCTCTTCAATGACATCACCCCTTACACTTTATAATGGCCACATCTCAAAATACATGTATATTGACCATTTTACCCTTCCATTCAAAAAAAGGAAATTACTTGAAAAGGTAAATTTCATACCTTAGGGCATCGAAATAATAATGCAGGGTTTACACTGGATTAAGAAGTTCGTCACCGATCTTGGTGTGGTTTCCACGATTGTTGATCCGATAGATGTCTATTGTGACAACAATGGAGCAATTGCTCAAGCAAATGAACCATGGTCTCACCAAAAGTGCATACACATACTTAGGCATTTTCATCTCATCAAAGAAATGGTTGAGAGGAAAGATGTACAGATCAATAAAGTGCATACTGATGAAAATCTCGCCGATCCACTGACAAAGCCTCTGTCGCAGCAGAAGCATGAAAAACACTTAAGGTCATTTGGTATTAAATACATGAATGCTTGGCTATAGTGCAAGTGGGAGATTGTTAGAGTAGGTGCCCTAGAGCCAATCAATTATTGTAAAATTGACTCTGTAATAAATTTTTATTTATCAATAAAAGGCATATTCTACTATATCACATAAATCATATTATATGTATTGATATATGTCCTTAGGATGGTAGAACCGTGACAAGAGTACCAAGCGTTTCAAATATTGATAGTGAGAACCCTATGATCACATATTGTGGCCATTCTAAAAACGTCTGTAGCTCTAGTACTATTCTGACCAAGGATACAGATAATACGGTAAGACTATCATAGTGTTGAACGACCCTGTCAAAAGGCAGTGACTGATCTCAGTTGTCAAGGTTGTTTGCCGACAACCTGGTGCAATGCATGGGTGCTTGCTGGAGGCAAGTTCACTGGATAGACCCACCAGAGGATTCCATATGGATGGTAACCCTAGTGTCTATGGAATAAATCCTCTAACGGATGGTGGTGCATGTGATCCTTAGACTTGAGATCACTAAAGTGCCTTATGCATCAATTGGTGTAGTTTGACACTAGCTCAACGTAGTTCTATTCAGAGCTATCAATACGGTAGTGATTGGCTACATTGAGAAGTGTATCGAGACTATGGTGGATCGACAAAGGATTCATCACTCTTGGGTATGGGAGAAGTTATCTCACTGGGTAATTCAGTAAATGGCAATGATACTAAATCTGTAGCCATAGTGGGATTGAGTTGATGCTCAATCCAATTTAATATTCTTGTCATTGGTCCAATAACTAAATACAAACATGTTGAGGATATCTGAGGTTGACACTATTTTTGTACCTTAGTGTCGATGAGATAACAGTTGATGAAAGGGTTTGATTGCATGGTAACCATACCATTGATAGGCTATGATTTCGCTGAATCCAAATCTATTGGGTGGCCATGATGCCTTGCTAGAGGCCAATCTTGGTCTGTGTGTAGTGAGACAATTAATTGGTGTTAATCACGATACTACACACTGTCGATATGATGAGGAGCCTACGGGTCACACACTTAAAAGATAATTTAAGAATCAATTTGTGAGAAGGGTATTTTCATCTTTTAGGGCAAAAGGGTATTTTGGTAATCTCACAGTGCAATTAAATTTGCTGAGATTGTTGCTTGTATTTAATTTTAATATTAAAATTAAATTAGTGAGATTATATTTAAATATATCTCTGTATATAATAAAATAAATTATTATTATCAATTAAATATTAATATATTATTATATATTAATTGATTTTAATTATAATAATAATTAATTAATTAAAATACCGTAGAGGGTGTATTTGGTTGCAAGGGTAAACTAGGGTTGGAGCCCATGGCTATTCCTAAGTGGAATAGGGTTTTACTTGTTGCACTATATAAGTACAACTTAAAAATTAAAACAAATGAATTATTCATTCAATTAAAACCCTAGTCACCCTATCTCTTTGTCTCTCAAGAAGAAAACTTGCCTTGATTCTTGACGCCCTTGATTGTTCTAGCAAAATAATCAATGGTTCTGCAGATTATCTTCGTGTGGACTTCCATGAGTGCGATCCTACTTTGGATCGATTGGAGAAAAATCATGTGAACAGTAGATGGTGAATAGTAACCATGAACAGTAGATGGTGAGCAGTAACTATGAACAGTGTTCCTATCCGAAATTAGAGATATTCGAAGGAGCCTCCAAACGTACGTAAGTATTCTAATTCTTGAATGGATTTACTTTATACAGATTTTTTTTTATAAACATGTAAACGATATAATCTATACTTGGATCTAGGGAAAGAAAGGTAATTGATTTACTGATTGAATTTTTTGTTTTTCTGCTGCGTATGGTAGATCAATTACTTACAAGAAAGCCACAAAATGAACATATATTTACTTAGGCATGAATTCTCATGTAATTCTCTTGGAAGACTTTGAAGAAATGGGGGAAGAAGGTGGCTGACCTTTTTGGTGTGCAAATGGTTAGGGTTTTGTCAATTGAAGCCTTATATATATATATATATATTTATATTCCCATTTTGCCCTTGCATTTTCATAATAATTCCAATTATGTCATACATGCATTTATCTATATACTCACTTTCAACATATTTAACACATGTTCTTGGTCATTTCACTTCCTAGTTTTTCATCTAGTTGTAAGTGAAAAGACCATTTTACCCTTATTCTTTAATTTCTTTCTATTGCTTTACAGACATGTATTTATCTTGGCATCACATCACGTGCATTTTCCATAATCTTTCTACCACTCTATTTTCATGGCTAGCACACTTAATACATTATATTTATCATACTCACTTTTCACTTGAACACACTTAATCCATACCAGTTGATAGCTCCCACTACCAACCTCAAATGTGAAGTAAGCCAATAAGCCAATCACACAATCCAACGGCCTAGCCATCGTCCTCAAGTGTGATTCCCAGTATCAGTAGAGTGGACACTACATGTCACCACCTACACTCAACATGTGTACTTCTTTACTATGCCTATGATGTGTTTATCAACCTTCATTGTGGCAAGCAAGCAAAACTGTCATTTTAAGTTGACCCACCATCTTTAAGGAAAACTCCAATGAATTTAAACCTCTCATTGGTAGAAGTGTACCCTTCGCTGTGGCAAACAAGGTTTCGATGAATAGTGGTTTGATTAAAACCATGGTGATAGAAGGCATACGTGACTTAATATATCTTATTTAAGGGTTTTTATTTAATGTCTTACCAGATTATTATCTTTGTTAGAATGATATTGTTTGGCATGTTATTGAACATTCAACCTTAGCATGCATTCTAAACAAGTAACTAAACATGTTGGTACATGGCCCACTAAAATCGATTTCCTCGAGCCTAGAGGAATCGATAGGTCAACCTAGGGTTTAAAATTAATCTTAGATCTTCAAGCCATTCCTCTTCATAGCTCCTTCGTTTCTTCTTCACGATCATTACAAATAATTTTATAATAAAAATCATATTCTAATTTACATCAATAAAATAGAAACCTTGGGTTACATACGAGGGGAGTAAGATGAGGAGAAGAAATATATAGAGATTTAAGAGAGAGAGGTAGGACACGCCGGTCCTATTTGTTTATAAAAATTACAAACAAACCCAATAAACAATAAACAATAGGTCTAAGGCTCATGTACCGGGCACCATGCAATTATCAAACAAGAACATTGCATACATTCAAAAACAATCAATTTTTGAATTGGGTGGGTTGAATTATCAAGTTACCATCTTAAACGTGCAGAATGAATATTGGCTTTAAAGGTTCAAAAAATTACAATTTAGCCCCTATGCGAAAAATGGAAAGCAAAAACGGAACAGTAGGTTTCTTGCTGTGGCGAAGAAAGTCTTTGCCCCAGTGAAGTTCATGCATACATGGTTGCTGCGGCGAAGTCTTATTTTGCCGTGGCGACCGTGAACTTCCAAAAAATACAAATCGTTCCAAAGAGTTTCATGCCGCAGTGAAGTTTTATTTCACCGCAACTAGATCTACTTTTCCGTAACTTCGCAGCAGCAAAGGTTTATTTCGACACGGTTAAATTCACTTTTTGCATCTCACCGCAAAACAGTGAATCAGGCACAGTAATGTCTTTTGCAAATTTTCACATAATGACACAGATCCAAATCAAATCAAATGCTTAAACATTCAACTAGGACACCAACCAACCAATACACATTCAATCAACACATTATGTAATCAATTGATTAATTAAGACATTCAACATACATAATTTTTCCAGATTTAAAAACACTCAAATCATGCAATAACATGTTATCAAACAAATATACATGCTATCAAACATCAATTAAACAATATAATCTAATACCTAAGGCTCTGATACCACTGTAAGTAATTGATCTACCATACACAACGGAAAACAAAAAATTCAATTGGTAAATCAATTACCTTTCTTTGCTTAGATTCGAGTATAAATTATATCGTTTACATGTTTATAAACAAAAATCTATATAAAGTAAATCCATTCAAGGATTAGAATACTTACATATGTTTGGAGGCTCCTTCAAATATCTTTGATTTCAGACAGGAACATTGTTCACAGTTACTGTTCACCATCTTCTCTTCACAGTTACTGTTCACTGTCTACTGTTCACATGATTTTTCGCCAATCGATCAAAAGTAGGATCGCACTCATCAAAGTCCACACGAAGATAATCTGCAGAACCCTTTATTATTTTGATAGAACAATCAAGGGCTTCAAGAATCAAGAAAGAAGAACAAGAAAATTTTTCTTCTTAGAGAGAGAGAGATAGGGTGGCTAGAGTTTTAATTGAATGAATAATTCCCTTTATGTTTTAATTTTAAGTTGCACTTATATATTGCAACAATTAATACCCCATTCCACTTAGGAATAGCCATGGGCTCCAACCCTAGTTTACCCTTGCAACCAAACACACCCTTTATGGTATTTTAATTAATTAATTAATTATTATAATTAAAATCAATTAATATTTAATAATATATTAATATTTAATTAACAATAATAATTCATTTAAATATATACAGAGATATATTTAAATATAATCTCACTAATTTGTATTTAATATTAAAATTAAATATAGGCAACAACCTTAGCAAATTTAATTGCACTGTGAGATTACCAAAATACCCTTCTTACAAATTGATTCTTAAATTATCTTCTAAGTGTGTGACCCGTAGGCTCCTTATCATATCGGCAGTGTGTAGTATTGCGATTAACACCAATTAATCGTCTCACTACACACCTACCAAAATTGGCCCCTAGCAAGGCATCATGGCCACCCGATAGATTCGGATTCAGCGAAACCGCAGCCTGTCAGCAGTTTGGTTACCGTGCAATCAAATCCTTTCATCAACTATTATCTCATCGAGACCGAGGTACAGAAATAGTGTCAACCTCAAATATCCTCGACATGTTTGTATTCAGTTACTAGACCAATGACAAGAATATTAAATTGGATTGAGCATCAACTCAATCCCATTGCGGTCACATATTTAGTGCCATTGCCTTTTACTGAATTACCCAGTGAGATAACTTCTCCCGTACCTAGGAGTGATGAATCCTTTTTTGATCTACCATAGTCTTGATACACTTCTCAATGTAGCCAATCACAACCGTATTGAGAGCTTTGAATAGAACTATGTTGGCCTAGTGTCAAACTACACCAATTACTGCACAAGGTGTCCGATGATCTCAAGTCTAAGGATCACATGCACCACCATCCGTTAGAGGATTTATTCCATCGACACTGGGGTTATTATCCATATGGAATCCTCTGGTCGGTCTATCCAGTGAACTTGCCTCTGCAAGCACCCATGCGTTGCACCAGGTTGTCGGCAAACAACCTTGACAACTAAGATCAGTCACTACCTTTTGACAGGGTCGTTCAACACTATGATAGCCTTACCGTATTATCTATGTCCTTGGTCAGAATAATACT
Source organism: Pistacia vera (assembly GCF_008641045.1). Taxonomy (NCBI): domain Eukaryota; kingdom Viridiplantae; phylum Streptophyta; class Magnoliopsida; order Sapindales; family Anacardiaceae; genus Pistacia; species Pistacia vera. The sequence goes on along the minus strand of NW_022196753.1, from coordinate 40,042 downwards.
AGGCCTACAGACGTTTCTAGAATGGCCACCATATATGATCATAGGGTTCTCACTATCAAGATTTGAAACACTTGATACCCTCATCGTGGTTCTACCATCCTAAAGACATATATCATTACATACACGATATAGAAGAATATGCCTTTTATTGATAAATAAACATTTATTATAGAGTCAATTTTAAAATAATTGATTGGCTCTAGGGCACCTACTCAAATAAAGGAAGCATGGGAAAGATTGAAAGACGACTCCTTAGGCAATGAAAGATCACGGAAGATGAATGTCCTTGTTAGTCACTGATGGGGTTTACGCAGTGGAAAACAAAAATAAAATCCCTAACAACAACATATTACCCAAGAACCTTATACCCGATTTACGTTATTTACATATGAAATGATATTGAATATACAATTTTTAGATTTCATACCAGCGTTTGGAGGCTCCTTCAATTGATACGAATTGCTCCCACTCTAAGGTAAGAGTGAACTCTCAGTATCCACACAAAGACAAGATGGCAATCAACTTGCGGTCTCAAGAGCTAGCAAGACACACAAGCAAAAATGATGCAAAATTTTCTCCACCAAGTAAAAACCGTGAGAGAGAGTGACGTGAGTGGCTTGGATTTAATTAATGTGTTCTCCCATTTTATTTTAATTTAAAGTTGCCTTTTATATGTAACAAAAATTAAAACCCTAATCTAGTTAAGGATAAATTTATTCCATGACTACAATAGTAAATCCTCATTACCAAACAAGGTAATAATCCACATGGCATCTTATTCAAATTCAAATATGATTTTCATATTCGTATATTATCTTTATTAATATCATCAAATATTAATATTGAATATATATTTAAATTCAAATATGAATTTCATATTTCATATTTCATATATATTATCTTCACTAATATTAATATCATCAAATATTAATATTGAATATATATTTAAATTCAAATATGAATTTCATATTTCATATTTCATATATATTATCTTCACTAATATTAATATCATCAAATATTAATATTGAATAATATATATATATATATAATATTTAAATATATGAATATATTTAAATACATAATCTCACTAATTTTAATTTCAATATGAAATTAAATAAAGGCAACGACCTCAGCAAATTTAATTACACTATGAGATTACCAAAATGCCCTTTCATCTCAAAAGATAAAAATAACATTTCCATCATAAAAATGACAAAAATACCCTTTCCTCACAAATGAAAAAAGTACTCTTTCTCACAAATTCATCCTTAATCTGTCTTCTATCTATGTGACCCAAAGGCTTCTCATAATATCGGTAATAAGCAGTCTCGCGATTGACAACAATCAATTGTCCCACTAAACACAGACAAAGATTGGCCTCTAGCAAGGCATCATGGCCACCCGATAGATTCGGATTTAGCGAAACAACTTGCCTATCAACGATATGGTAACTGTGCAATTCGATCATTTCATCACTTGTTATCTCATCGAGGCTGAGATATAGAAATAGTGTCAACCTCAGTTATCTTCGATATCTTTGTATTTAGTAACTAAAGCAATGATTGGAATAATAAATTGGATGGAGTAACAACTCAATCCCACTGTGGCCACAGCTTTAGTGTCATTGTCATTCACTGAATTACGTCATGAGATAACTTCTCCCGTACCCAGGAGTGATGAATCCTTTGTCGATCCAACATAGTCTTGATGCAATCATCGATGCAGCCAATCACTACCGTATTGATAGCTCTGAATAGAACTACATTGGACTAGTGTCAAACTACACCAATCGGTGCACAAGACACTCTGGTGATCTCAAGTCTAAGGATCACCTACACCACCATTCGTTAGAGGATTTATTCCATAGACACTGGGGTTACCATCTATATGGAATCTTTGGGTGGGTTTGTCTAGTGAACTTGCCTATAGCAAGCACCCATGTGTCTCACCAAGTTGTTGGCAAACAACCTTAACAAGTGAGATCAGTCACTGCCTTTCGACAGGATTGTTCAATACTATGATAGCCTTACCGTATTATCTGTGTCCTTGGTCAGAATAATACTAGGGCTATGGACATTTCTAGAATGGCCACTATATGTGATCATAGGGTTCTCACTATCAAGATTTGAAACCCTTGATACACTTGTCATGGTTCTACCATCCTAAGGACATATATCAATGCACGCAATTATGATTTACATGATATAGAAGAAAATTGCCTTTTATTAATTAATAAACATTATTACAAAGAGTCAATATTACAATAATTGATTGGCTCTAAGGCACCAACTCTAAGAATCTCCCAGTTGCACTATAGCCAATCATTCATGTACTAAACACCGAATGACCCTAAGTGCCTATCAAGCTTCTGCTGCGATAGAAACTTTAACTGTGGGTTACTAGGTATTCTGCAAATCCGCACACCCCCTTTTCTAGTCGATTTCTTAGATTACATTGAATCAACTAAGTAAGTGTTTGGATCACTGGTGAGACTGTGGTTCCTTAGCCACAATAATGGCTCCATTGTTTTTGCAGTAGAACTTTACTAGATCAACAATGCTTGGAACCACATCAAGTTCAGTAATGAACTTCTTGATCCAAACCACCTACACGGCTGTATTAGATAATGTGATATACTTAGCATCAGTTGTAGAATCCACTGCAGTACTTTGCTTCGAGCTCTTCTAGCTCATTACAGCTCTATTGAGACAAAATATAAACCCGAATTGCAAGTGAAAATCATCTTTATCCATTTGGAAACTAGCATCACTGTATCCTCTTACAATGAGCTCATCTTCCCCTCCATAGACCAAGAACATATCTTTTGTCCTTTTCAAGTACTTAAGGATGTTCTTGACAACTAGGATCTGATTGATATCTTCTACAAGTGCTTAATGCACATAAGACATCAATCTGAGTACACAACATCACATCGCTCACTTGGATTCAATTGATATCTTCTGCAAGTACTTAATGCACATAAGACATCAATCCGAGAATACAACATGGCGTACATGATGGATCTAATTGTTGATGCATATGTGATCCTCTTTATTCTATCTCTCTCATCGTGTGTTTTAGAACACATATCCTTAGAGAGATAGACGCCATGTGATATCGGAAGAAATCCCTTCTTGGATTCTTCTATACTGAATCTCTTTAGTACTTTATCAATGTATGTACTTTGACTTAGGCCAAGCAACCTACATGATCTATATCGGTAGATCTTTATTTTGAGGATGTAGGCTGCTTCTCCTAAGTTTTTCATGGAGAAGCACTTGGATAACCAAGTCTTCATTGACTACAAGTTTGGTATATCATTCCCGATCAAAAGTATGTCGTTGACATACAACACCAAGAATGGCACTGCGCTCCTACTTACCTTTTTGTAAACACAAGGCTCATTTTTGTTCTTAATAAAACCAGATTCCTTTACGACTTCATTAAAATGAATGTTCCAGCTCCTTGAAGATTGCTTGAGCCCATAAATGGACCTTTGTAACTTGCATACTTTATCTACTTGTCCATCAAGAATGAAGCCATCGAGTTGTGTCATATACAAATCCTCTTCAAGGTTTTCGTTCAGGAAAGCTGTTTTAACATCCATTTGCCAAATTTCATAGTCATGATATGCAGCAATCGCAAGCATAATCCGGATGGACTTAATCATGGCAGCTGGTGAGAAGGTTTCTTCATAGTCAATACCATGAATTTATTTGAAACCTTTGGCAACCAATCCTGCCTTATAGGTATACACCTTGCCATCCATGTCAATCTTCTTCTTAAAGACCTATTTACATCCTATGGATTTTACCCCTTCAGATGGATCCACTAGAGACCATACTTGGTTCTGGTACATAGAGTCCATCTTAGATTTCATGGCTTCAAGCCATTTAACGGAATCTAGATCAGATATAGCTTTTCGTATGTTCTAGGCTTATTGTCTTGGTAGACCAGTATGTCACCATGTTGGGTCACAAGAAAACCATATCTCTCAGGCTCATGACATACTCTTTCAGACCTAAATAGCTCCTATGCTACTTGAGGTGGTTCACTTTGATCCACAGATTGTGGAGTAACCTCCTCACGATGTTCAACCACCTCTTGTGGCACATTTTCTCGTCTTTGGCTAATGTATCTTGCGGTTCTAGAACTTCATCGAGTTATACTTTTCTCCTACTAGTACTTCTTAGGAAAAATTCTTTTTCTAGGAAGACATCAGTACGAGCAACAAAAATTTTGCGCTCTTCTGGGTGGTAGAAATAGTATCCTTTGGTCTCATTCGGATAGCCCATAAATATACACTTATAGGATTTTGGGCCTAGCGTGTTCGAAGTCAATTTCTTGACATAAGCTTCGCAACCCCAAATCCTTAGATAAGACAAGTTGGGCTTCACCCACTCCATTGTTCATATGGAGTCTTATCTACAAACTTTGACTACACATGGTTCAGTACGTGAGTCATAGTCTTTAGGCAATAACCCCAGAATGATGTGGGCAAATCACTAAAACTCATCATGGACCTAACCATTGCAAGTAAGGTCCTATTCCTCCTTTCAGACACTCCATTGTGTTTGGCGTATACGGAGAGGTGAGTTTTGATACTGTTCCAAATTCCTTCAAGTATGTTTAACTCAACTTGCCATACTTGACATAGTTGTTATTTTGAGAATATCCTTATTGTCTTTTTAAGAACATATTATTATGAAATAGTTCCATAAAGAATATTATTTATACTAAAAGACAATAATCCATTAGTAAAGCAATATTGCCACTTGTCCAAAGTGGACACAGAAATATTATTTCTAGAAATTGAGGAAAAATCATAATAATCCACAAGTTCCAAGTAACAAGCTTGTAGGCAAAATCAAATGATAAGATCCTATAACTAATGCAACAACACGTGCTCCATTTCATACTGTAGGTCCACCTCTCCCCCGGTGAGCAATCTACTCTATCGTAGTTCTTGTACATCAAAACAAATGTTAGTACCACATCCTATGTCAATGACAAAAGATGTTGACAAGAGAAGTTAATCTCAATCTAGAATGTACCTGACGAAGAAGTAACATTCTTCTTCCTTTTTGCTAGAAAGGCCTTGCAATGTTTCCTCTAGTGGTTGGGATTCCCACAATGAGGACAAACACCCTTCCTATCTACAATAGTTCCTTCCAACGACTTCTAAGCCTTTTCCTTCTCACTTGAGTTGGCTTTAACCAATGTCAATGTTTCTGACATTTTCATGCCTGACTCAGTAGCCTTCAAGATATCCAAAAGCTCAGAAAGGGTATTCTTCTTATCATCCTCAATGAAGTCATAGACAAATTGAGAGTAAGAATCTAGCAAAGACTGTAATATTAGGTCTATCGCTAAACCCTCATTAAGATTACATCCCAAAATCTTAAGCTTGTTCATATACTCAGTCAACTTGAGTACATGATCGCCAATTTTGGTACCCTCTTCCATCTTGAATCTGAACAGTAATCAAGACACCATATGCTTCTCATTTCTCTAGAGAAAATAAAGAATATAAGCTAAGTCCATATTCTAGCACTGTTGTCAAAGTAATGGTGTCATTGGTGCAAGCACAATGTATCTTGTCATTTCTACATTTTGCATCATGTGTATGCTTCATATATATATACCCAGTCTGATAGATAAAACTATCAGCAGGCTCTGGTGACAAAGCCTACTCAATGGTGTATAATATATCACTTGACTGAAGTATATTGTTTATACTTCTATATCAGTCAACAAAATTCTCACCATTCCATTTGTCTCTCAGTTCGATGATTTATCGCAGTGGTGATGGGATCATATTGCTCAATATTTTAAGTGAATCTACAAGTGTAGAATAAGTAAACGTTATTACAATGTTTATTATTATTATTATTATTTAATAAGGCCTTTTATTGAATAATTGCTCCCACTATTTTCCTCAAGCCAATAGCCCTTACTATTAACTCGGGAAAGCCCGTTGGCTTTCCTAGTGGACTGAGATTCAATCTAGCCCATTTCAAATATTCGCTTTGGCGAATAAGACAAAATGGGTTGATTAGGTAGGCCAACAAACTTAATCCACATCAGTTGATAGCTCCCACTACCAACCTCAAATCTAAAACAAGCTAACAAGCTAATCACACAATACGATGACCGAAGCCATTGTCCTCAAGTGTGATTCTCAGTATTAGTATAGTGGACACTACATGTAGCCATGTACACATAACAAGTGTACTTCTCTACTATGCCTATGACATGTTTATCAACCTTCGCTTTGGCGAACAAGTAAAACACGTCATTTTAAGTCGACCCATCACCATTAAAGAAAACTCCAATGAACTTTAACCTCCCACTGGTAGAAATGTATCCTTCGCTTTGGCGAACAAGGTTCCAATGAACAGTGGTTTGATTAAAGACATGGTGATGGAAGGCATTTCAATTTTGACTTAATATACTTTAGTTGAGAAGTTTTTTTATTTTATGTCTCACCAATTTTATCTTTCTTAGCATGTTATAGTCATAACATACACCCTTAGCATGCATATTAAGCGTAAAATAAATATGTTGGTGCATAGCCTTAACTAAAACCGATTTCCTCAAGTCAAGAGGAATCGGTAGGTAAACCTAGGTTTAAAAGGAAATGGATTCTTCAAGTAATTTCGCCTCCTTCCCTTCTATCGCTTCTTCTTCTCAAACATTACACAACTTTCAAAAATAAAATAAAATTTTACATTATTGAAAAGAAACCTCAAATTACATTCGAGGGGAGTGAGATGAGAGAAAGAAGTTACATTGGAGGTTTAGAGAAAGGTAGGGCACGCATGCTTTATTTTAAATTACATAACACAAAACAATTAAACTAGGTTCGTAGGCTTATGCACCAAGCCCCATGCATATTCACAAACAAGAATCATGCATAAACAATCAAAATTTAATTTTGATTATGTTGGTAAATCAAAGTTACCCCTTGAATTTTGGTAGTATTACATTTAAGTCCAACAAGTTTAAAATTTTTCATTTAAGTCCCTTTTTATCAGGCCTCACTCAATTGGGCCTCCAGAATGTTTCTAACATGTAGCAACATTTTTTTAGAAAACTATGGATTAAAAATATCACACAACAATGCAATCACAGCCCAAAATTCAGCCCATTGCATCTTTACGTGGGCTGCCCAAAAAAAATCCAGATCTGGTGCACATTTTAACGTGCACCAGATTAGGCCTTTGGCTGAAAAACCAAGTGCCAGCCGAGGCCAAGTGTTGGGAGCATTTGGCCACCACGGGGTAGCCCCAAAACAGCAGCCAATCAAGAGGATAGTAGCGACGCATTTGCATGCGCCACTGCTACATACGGCAGTAGCCTTGGTGTAGTCACACAAGGTTGTTGTTGTGCCGTTTGCGGTGGCATAGCCCTAGGCCACATGCTGGAGCATGTGGCTAGCACTCCTCGCCATGCGGCAGGATGTAATAGCCACTCACAATCTGTGAAGCAGTAGCTCGAGTTTGCACGCTGCTGCTGTTGCTTCTTGTTGTTGCCATGCGTGGTAGCACATAACAGCAACACACCACCCTACAAGGCAACATCCTCCTTAGATCGGAATAAAGTTTTATTTGATTTCGATCCCCCAAAAACAGATGAAAACAAAAAAAAAAAAAAAAAAAAATCCAGATTAGCAACACATCAACTGCAATAGATTGTTGACACAAAAAAAAATCAGTTTTTACACATCATGCAATAACATAATTGATACATATCGAAATCAATTCAACCAAATGTCGAATAACAACATAAAAGGTATAAGGAAGGCTCTAATACCACTATTAGTCGCTGATGGGGTTTACGCAACGGAAAACAAAAATAAAATCCCCAACAACAACATTGAACCCAAGAACCTTATACCCGATTTACGTTATTTATATATGAAATGATATTGAATATAAAATTTTCAGATTTCATACCAGCGTTTGGAGGCTCCTTCAATTGATACGAATCGCTCCCACTCTAAGATAAGAGTGAACTCTTGGTATCCACACGAAGACAGGATGGCGATCGACTTGCGGTCTCAAGAGCTAGCAAGACACACAAGCAAAAACGATGTAGAATTTTCTCTACCAAGTGAAAAACGTGAGAGAGAGTGAGGTGAGTGGCTTGGATTTAATTAATGTGTTCTCCCATTTTATTTTAACTTTAAGTTGCCTTTTATATGCAACAAAAATTAAAACCCTAATCTAGTTAGGAATAAATTTATTTCAAGACTAGAATAGTAAATCCTTATTACCAAACAAGGTAATAATCCACATGTTATCTTATTCAAGTTCAAATATGATTTTCATATTCATATATTATCTTTATTAATATCATCAAATATTAATATTGAATATATATTTAAATTCAAATATGAATTTCATACTTCATATATATTTTATCTTCACTAATATTAATATCATCATATATTAATATTAAATAATATATATAATATTTAAATACATAATCTCACTAATTTTAATTTCAATATGAAATTAAATATAGGCAACAACCTCAGCAAATTTAATTGCACTGTGAGATTACCAAAATGCCTTTTCATCTCAAAAGACGAAAATATCCTTTCCATCACAAATGACAAAAATACCCTTTCATCACAAATGATGAAAATAGCCTTTCTCACCAATTCATCCTTAATTTGTCATCTATGTGTGTGACCCGAAGGCTCCTCATCATATTGACATTGAGTAATCTCGTGATTGACACCAATGAATCGTCTCACTAAACACAGACCAAGATTGGCCTTTAGCAAGACATCATGGCCACCCAATAGATTCAGATTCAGCGAAACAACTTTCCTATTAATGATATGGTTATCGTGCAATTTGATCCTTTCATAATCTATTATCTCATCAAGGCTGAGGTACAGAAATAGTGTCAACCTCAGTTATCTTTGATATCTTTGTATTCAGTTACTGGACCAATGATCGGAATAATAAATTGGATCGAGCAACAACTCAATCCCACTGTTGCCATAGCTTTAGTGTCATTGTCATTCACTGAATTACGCCATGACATAACTTCTCCCGTATCCGGGAGTGATGAATGATTTCTCAATCCACCATAGTCTTGATACACTCATCGATGCAGTCAATCACTACTGTATTGACTGCTCTGAATAAAACTACATTGGACTAGTGTCAAACTACACCAATCGGTGCACAAGGTGCTTCGGTGATCTCAAATCTAAGGACCACATGCACCTCCATTCGTTAAAGGATTTATTCCATAGACACTAGGGTTACCATCTATATAGAATCCTTTGGTGGGTCTGTCCAGTGAACTTGCCTATAGCAAGCACCCATGTGTTGCACTAAGTTGTCGGCAAACAACTTTGACAAGTGAGATTAGTCACTGTCTTTCGACAGGGTCGTTCAACACTACGATAGCCTTACCATATTATTTGTGTCCTTGGTTAGAATAATACTGAGGCTACAGACATTTCTAGAATGGCCACCATATGTGATCATAGGGTTCTCACTATTAAGATTTGAAACACTTGATACCCTCGTCATGGTTCTGCCATCCTAAGGGCATATATCAATGCATGCAATTATGATATACATGACATAGAAGAAAATTGCCTTTTATTGATTAATAAACATTATTACAAAGAGTCAGTATTACAATAATTGATTGGCTCTAGGGTACCTACTCTGAAAGTCCTTAATCTAAGGAGAGAGTTTTAAAATGAAGGAGGCTGAAACTATTAAGGAACATGCTGATAGAATTATGAAAGTTGTAAATCAGATAAGGTTAATGGGTGAAACTCTTTCTGATCGAAGGATTGTGGAACAAATTTTGGTGAGCATTCCCAAGAGGTATGAGGCTAAAATCTCCTCTCTTGAAGACTTTAAAAATATCTCTGATCTTACCTTGTATGAAGTGATAAATGCCCTGAAAGCTCAAGACCAAAGGAGAGCTCTAAGGCATGCAGAATTTGTAGAAAGTGCTCTTAATGCTAGTTTGCAAGAGAAAAATTCTATCAATAATTCAATGAAGAAGTAGACTATTGACAGAAAGGAGGAGAGAAAAGTAAAGGGCAAGTTGCAAGGTGAAAAGAAAGGCAAGTATGCTCCTTATTCTCATTGTAAAAAGAAGGGGCATTCTCTAAATTATTGCTGGTACAGACCTAACGTCAGATGCAGGTAATGTAACCAGCTTGGACACATTGATAAAGTGTGCAAAACTGTAAGTGGAATCTAGGTCCAGCATGCTTAACAAACTCAACAAATTCATTCAACTGAGAAACAAGAAGATGCTAGAGAAAATCTTTTTGTTGCAACTTGTTATGCAACTTAGAATAATATAACCTCCTGGTTAATAGATAGTGGTTGTTCAAACCATATGACCTTTGATGCTAACACTCTCAAAGACTTGGATGAATCTTATTTGTCCAAAGTGAAAATTGGAAATGGTGAAATGCTAGATGTCAAGGGAAGAGGAGTGGCTGTAATTGATACTCTGGTAGGTACCAAATACATTCAAGATGTTCTTTATGTACCTAAAATTAATCATAACTTGCTAAGTATAGGACATATGCTAGAAAAGGGTTATTCTTTGCATTTTCAAAACAAATCATGCACCATTGTTGATCCTTGTGGTAGTGAACTTATGACTACCAATATGATAGACAAGAATTTTGCTATAGATTGGAATGTACTTAGCACTAAGGCTTATCAACATACTAAAATTGATTCAAATTTATGGCATAGAAGGTTTGGACACTTCAGCTATGCAACTTTAAAAAATATGCATGATAAGGAGCTAGTGCTAAATTTACCAACTGTTGATGATCATCATGGTGTCTGTGAAGAATGTCAGTTCAGCAAACAATCCAAGTTACCTTTTTAAAGCAGCAAATGGAAAGCCATTAAGAAACTATAGCTTGTTCACTCAGATTTATGTGGACCAATGAATGTTGCTTCTCTAAATGGGAGCGAATACTTTTTAATCTTTATTGATGACTTCTCAAGACGTTGTTAGATTTATTTCTTGAAGCAAAAGTCAGAAGTTTTTGATGTGTTCAAGAGATTTAAGGTAGAAGTGGAAAAGCAGTCAGGGTGCAATCGGAAGTTGTTCAAATCAGATAATGGCTTTGAATATACTTCAAATGAATTCTCTTCTTTCTGCAAAACATCAACTGACCACTCCTTTCACTCTACATCAAAATGGAGTGAGTGAAAGGAAAAATAGGTCAGTGATGGAAATATCTAAGTGTTTGATGTTTGAAAAAAAAAAAAAACTACCTAAATATTTTTAGGCTGAGGCGGCAAATACTTCTGTGTATTTGTTAAATTTGCTGCCCACTAAAGCCTTGAATAATGCCACTCCTTATGAAATCTGGCATGGTTGTAAACGTTCTGTTGATCATCTAAGAATATTTGGATGTGTTTGTTTTGTTCTTGTTCCAAATGAAAGAAAAAACAAGTTAGAAACAAAATAAGAGAAAGGGGTGTTTGTTGGTTACAACCAAGTATCTAAGGGCTATAGAGTGTACAGTCTCTCAACCAATAAATTTATGGTTAGTAGGAATGCCATATTTGATGAATAAGCAATTTGGAGCTAGGCAGATGATAATGAAGTGAAAGTAGGTTCAAGTTCAAATCCTGGAACCAATATCATGTCAGAAAATGATTCATATTCCAATGATGAAGAAAGTACTCTTGCAACAAAAATGAGGTCTCTTGAAGATATTTATGGCAGGTGTAATGTGGCCTCTTTAGAGCCAATTTCATTTGATGAAGCTGTCTACAATGAAGGGTGGAAAGCAGCAATGAAGAATGAGATGGAAATGATTAATAAGAACTCTACATGGAGCCTAGTTGAAAAACCTGAAAATCACAAGGTGATTGGTGTCAAGTGGATCTATAGAACAAAATTCAATCCTGATGGCACTATAAACAAGCTCAATGCTAGATTAGTTGTCAAAGGATATCTACAACAATATGGCATTAATTTCACTGACAATTTTGCTCCAGTAGCCAGGTATGATACTATCAAATTGCTTGTGGCTCTATCTGCTACACTTGGCTGGAAAATATACCGTCTTGATGTTAAATCTGCTTTTTTGAATGGTATACTTGATGAAGATATATATGTAGAGCAACCTGAAGGTTTCAAAGTGCCTGGGAAAGAAGAACAGGTTTATAAGCTGCATAAGGCTCTTTATGGCCTGAAACAGGCACCAAAAACCTAGTATGGCAGGATACATACTAACTTGCTAAACTAAGATTTATGCTACAGTCCAAATGAGTCCACTCTTTATGTTAAGAAGGCAAATGATGATTTATTTCTTATTGTCTCCTTGTATGTTGATGAATCTTTGTGACAGGAGGAGATATGCAATCAGTAACTGAGTTCAAGGAGAATATGGAAAAAGAATTTGAGATGTCAGACTTGGGAGAAATGAAGTACTTTCTGGGTATGGAAATAAATCAAGATCACTAAGGCATATTCATCTCTCAGAAAAAATATGTTCAAGATCTGTTGAGAAGATTTCAAATGGAAGGTTGCAAGGCTATTGCTATACCTTTAGCAGTGAATGAAAAACTGAAGAATATTGATGAATCAGAAGAGAAAGCAAATGTTAAATCATAAAAAAGTCTCACAGGCGGCCTGCTTTATTTATCCTCTACCAAGCCAAATATAATGTTTGCTACATCTCTACTTTCCAGGTTTATGCATTCACCAGGAAAATCCCACTGGTGTGCAGCCAAAAGGGTGTTACGGTACATAAGGGGAACTATTGATTTTGGTTTGTGGTTCTCTAAAAAGGGTAGCAATCAACTTATAGGCTACTCGGACAGTGACTGGGCAGGGAGCTTAGATGACTTTATAAGGACTTCGGGTTACTTTTTTTCATTTGGAAGTGCTATGTTCTGTTGGAACTCAAAAAAACAAGAAATAGTAGTTCAATCATCAGTAGAAGCTAAGTATGTCGCTGCTGCAAGTGTTGCTAATCAGGCCATTTGGCTGTGAAAAATCTTTTAGATTTGGGACAAGATGAACAAGGAAGTGTTACACTCTTTGTGGATAACAAGGCAGCCATAGCAATCACCAAAAATCTAGTTCATCTTGGTAGGACTAAGCACATTAGTGTCAAGTTTGATGCTATTCGTGAGGCTGAAAACACAGGTGAAATCAACCTGATGTACTGTAGTTCAGATGATCAAGTGGCAGACACTTTGACCAAAGCTCTTCCTAAGCCTAAGTTTGAAAATCTGAGAATGAAACTTGGGGTATTAAATAACAAACACCTCAAGGAGGAGAGTTAGAAGATTGAGGTTGTTTGTATCTCTTACTATCTTTCATGTTNCCAATGACATTAGGGAGTTTATATACTAAAACTCTTAAGTCCTTGAGAATACAAAAATGCCTTTACTAAACACCTAAATAGATAAATATAATATAAAAGGAATTTGTGTCTCACATCAACAATATTTATGGAGTAACCACTACTTAGTGGCTTAATGGTAAAAGAGTAAAAGAAAGATTTATGGGCTCCTGAGTTCGAGTCTCTCTAGACACTAATAGCGGTGGCCACGGGGACTTTTACCAGGTCGATAGTTCTAAGTTCTCAGGAGATCGGTTGAGGTGCATGTAAACTTAACCAAACACCCTCGGTGATAAAGAAAAAAATATAGGCTGTGTTTTGTAGAGTATTTAGAATAAATTTTTTGAAAAAGTTGAGTTGAGTTGAGTTGGGTTATTATTATGAGAATATGTTTTGAATATGAAAATGTGTTTAGTAAAAATTTTTAATATTATATTAGAGTTGAATAAATTATTGAATAATTATTTGGTATATTTTTTTTATAAAGGATTTATTGATAGAATATTTTGGTGCACTTTATTAAAATAAATTTTTATTATAGTCTAAAACTTTTCAATTTACATTTTAATAATATTAAATATTTGTTTAGTAATTTTTTTAATCACTAAATTAAAAACAAATTCTTCATATTAATTTCAAGTATTAATACATCATTTAAAAATACTACATTAATACATATTTGAATTAATAATACGAAGCTACAAATTATCAACCCTAACAATTGTTTGTACACCTATACTCCATTAACAACTACGACATGGTCAAATATTGTGTCCATATTTCAGTAATTATGTTATCCCGTAGAGTCGTCATATCGTCTATAATATGTTAATACGATTGGCTCGATCCCTCCCAATTCCCTTCATCTTCTGCCCTATTTTTGACATCAAAATATTCTTGCTTATAAACTCTTATCTTTATTAAACTGTTCGAGGATAGAGTTCTACATATTGTACCTTTTGATAAAATTATGAAATACACAATATACCATAGCAATTTTAGCTTATTTCTCTAACGGATAACTATTCATGCCATCCAGAATAGGCAACCTTTTTTTTTAAAACACCAAAGTTATCATATCCTGTTTGCGTCACCCGGTGAATGAGTGAAAAAGAAGAAGAAGAACTAGCTGGTCAGACTATCTATGGAGAGAGAGAGAGAGATAAAGGGAGGAAGAGAGTTTGCGTCGCCTGGTGAAGGACTGATTAAGAAGAAGAAGAACAAAAAAGAAGAAGAGGAATGAAGACGTTTGCGTATGTGGTGGATGCGTGAAAGAAGAAGAAGAAGAAGAAGAAAGAAAGATAGTTGTCAGAGAGAGCAGATAAAAGATGAGACTGAGAGAGACAACGGTAAAAAAAGTAGTAGATAGGATTTTGAAAATTATTTTATTTGAATATTAAAATAAAGGCTCACTTTTATTATTTAGACAAAAAAAAAAAATAGTAGAATACTATTCTAAACAGTAAACCAATCACAATCATAGAGTAATGCTATACTTATTCACAATCTTACTAACCATTTTACAATCTTGGAAAATATAACGGCATAGTATGGGTACCATATGCATAGTACCCGTACTATGTCGTTATATTTATCAGGATAGTAAGATGATTAGTAAGATTGTGAGTAAGCATAGTTTTATTGCACAATCATATATATTTACGGAGTAGATTTAAGTATTTGATTATATTCTTGTTCCTTCTATTTAATCTAAATCAAGATTAAAATTATATTTAATCGTCCTAATAAAATCAAAGAATTTTGGCCAAAAAATATGTTTTATTTCTTTATACAGTATGCAGTTTTAAAATCTTGATAATTTTAGACGGTTTAATTTTAAATTTTCTAAATTTATTAGTTATACACGAATATAGTGGTACTATAAACCCCTTTATATTTTGAAAATTATTCAAAAATTACCCTTTGGCCTAACGCCGTTAAAATAATTTAACTATGAAAGGTTAAGAAGGGAATTTTACACTCTTTTTAGGCAAAAAATTGGAACTTATTTAAATTTGTAAAACTCTTTTACAGGTTAACCGTCTCTTTTCATATTTTCCGGTTACCTCTCACCCCTTGACCGCTTTTCATCTTCTTCTTCCCCATCCTTCTCTTTTCATTTCAAAACCCTAGATCAGTAAACCTCTTTCACTCTGCCAACCATGTTACATTGAATTTGATCACTTTTATTCATTAACTGCAACGTTAAAGCATGCTTATAATTGTTGACACATCTAAACTGCTTATAACCTGAAAGCCAGAAGCAATTTTTGGATTTCTTGCAATTCTACGGTGACATCTTTGATCTGCTTTCTTTCGCTTGGCAATTCTGCGGAGCACTGGAGCCCTAGTCTCAACAACGAGACTAGAGTCTCGTGAATCTTGCCTTGTAAGGTTGGTTGCAATATGCCTCTGCAATCTTGGACTTGAAGAGCTTCTTCCAGAATTGTTGAGTCCACGATATCAGCCACTTGATCTGGTGCTGACATCTTTACAAAGCTGTGTAGACTAAGGCCTTCCCTGAACATGTCATCGGTTGGTCTCCTTCCAGTCAACATTTCCAGCAATAGGACGCCGAAGCTGTACACATCTCCATATGTTGAAACCTCACCAGATAATCCATACTCTATTTTTAATTAGCAGTGAACACTTAATCATTAATAAGAAAGAGAAAAATTTACTCACAACTACTGAAAAATCTGTTAGTCTCCCTTTTGATTCTTGAAAAGGACATTGAAAATCAATTCTTAAATTTTTTATTAAAAAAAATCGTTCTTTTAATCTTCTGTTACCCTTTTCAAGAACCAAATGCAGCCTTAATAAGATTCTAAGAAAAGGGTTGGTGTTACCTGGAGAGACATAACCGATGGAGCCCTTTAACCTACTTGAGCTGGTTGGGTCTTGAGGAGGGTTATCATAAAGTAGCCTTGCTAACCCAAAATCACCAACATGGGCGACCATGTCATTGTCAAGTAGCACATTGCTTGGCTTAAGATCACAATGAACAATGCGTGTGTGGCAATGGTGGTGGAGATACTCCAATGCATTCGCTACATCAATGGCGATGCTCAGCCTTTGCATCAAATTCAGATCTGGCCTCGGATTTTCCAATTCATTATTTTGATGTAACCACTCTTCTAAACTCCCATTCGGCATTAACTCATAACCAGCCTTGAATTCATTGCCCTTGTATCTAGACTTGAGCAAGAAGTGATTATTTTCACAATTGCGATGTCGCATGCACCTCAAGGCGCCACATTCAGCAGTGGCTTTTTGAAGCTCCCCTTTGTTGAAGATCTAGTACCTTCACTGCAACAGGTGTTTCCTCGCGGCCTAGACTGCCTTTATACACGAAACCATAGCCCCCACTGCCTATCAAATTTGCAGAGGAGAACCTTTCTGTTGCTTTCAGGAGCTCTGCATAAAAATCTTCAAATACTTACCCTCCATAGGAGAATCAACCAACGCTTTTCTTCCTTTTCCTCCTCCAACAGACTATTACCACAAAGCATATGTGAAAGCAAGCAAATAGCCAAGGAAGCTGTTATTTTGAAAGCGAGTCGTTGCCATAATTTCCCTGTACCCAATGGATGGGCAGCTATGCAAATGCAATTCTGGGATTCCTCCGCAAAGCTGACCATTTCCTATGATTGAAACTGCACTTGCATTTTAAAAGATACCTTCTTTTGGTACCTCACCCTCAAGATTATTGAAGGACAGGTTTTAACGTTTGCAAACAGAAACGTATCCAATTGGGGATTTTCCCAGTAAAGTTATTCTGCGAAAGATCAAGGTCTTCAAGACCTTTTAAAGAACTTATTGGAGGGATATGTCCCTTGAAAGGAATTCTCTCTCAGATTTAGGCTCGCCAGGCTAAGACAATTTGCAAGTGAACTTGGAATTTGCCCTAGATATTTATTCTCTGATAAGTCTAGCATTCGTAATTTTTCAGGCTACCTACTTCCAAAGGTATAGGCCAGTTAAATGATTGCGAGACAAGTCCAACCATCCTGATAGAGGTAGACCATAACTGAAATGGTATGGCCCCAGAAAGGTTGTTTTCCTGAGAGACCTAAATTCTGCAGTATTTGGCAGTTCCCTAGACTTGAAGGTATGCTTCCCTGTATGGAATTGTCATCTAAACCAGTTCTGACAAGTAAGTTAAATTTCCAAGGGAGGAAGGAATTTCACCTGAAAAACTGTTTCCAAATATGGACAATATCTGTAGTTTCGAGAGATATCCCACAGTAATTGGAATGATTCCTGTGAGAAGATTCTCCTCCATGCCTATTGAGATCAAACTTTTGAGTTTTTCAATACCTGTTGGGATGCTACCAGATATCTGGTTTTGTCCCATTAATAAATAGGTAAGTTCAGATGAGAAATTAGCAATGGAATCCGGCAATTTCCCACGCAAACTATTTTTGCTCAGGCTGAGTACTTTCAAGTGGGTACAGTTAACCAAAGAGGAGAGAAAACTGAGGTCATCACCCTCCTCAGTTCCAAGGTTATTTCTAGCAAAGTTGAGCAAGGTCAGATTTTTCAATCTTCCCAGATTTACAGGGATTGAACCAGTAAAAAGATTATTTGAAAAATCTAGCTGTTCAAGTTTACTTGCATTAGATATTGAGTGAGGTATAGCCCCTGTAAACCTATTACCCGCGAAAAGAAGTACACGGATATTAGGAAGTGTGAGTCCAATGTAAGGTGGGATTTCTCCGACAAGTTGGTTGCCTGTTACAGCAAAGTACTCCATAGAAGAGATATTAAAGAGCTGGGAGGGAATTGAACCTGTTAAGAAGTTATTTACTGAAATTTGAAACATGTTCAGCCTCTTCAATTGGCCAAGCCCAACAGGGATATCGCCGCTGAGACTGTTTTCTGATAGAGAAAGCTTCTCTAGAAACAAAAGGTTTGAAAGTGACTGAGGGATGGATCCAGTCAGATTGTTGACGGCAAGCCCAAGTCCAGTTAATTTAAACAAAGTGCCTAGTTCAGCAGGAATTGTCCCTTCCAGCTTATTCATGACTAAGTCAAGAGTCCTGAGTTCTGAACAACGAGTGAGATTAATGGGAATCTCTCCCTGAAACATGTTACGGTTGAACACCATGGCTCGCAACCGAAACAGACGGCCCATTTCATGTGGTATGTCACCGTAGAAATGGTTGTTTTGAAGATTTATAATTCTGAGGAATGTCAAGTTTCCTATGTAAGGAGAAACCGTACCTGTCAAATTTTGGCCAGGGAGATTCAGAGCTGTGACCCTTCGGTGTCGAATGCCGCAAGTGACACCATGCCACTGGCAAATTCGGACGGAATCATTCCAGGTGCTTAAAGCTCCAAAAGGATTGGGGGCAACCTTACTTTTGAAAGCGAGCAAAGCTAGTTTATCTGTTTCACTTCCAGGTTTCACGCCATGGGAGAAAGTAATTTGAGAGTAACTGAGAAGGATAGAAAGGAAGAAAACTAAGAATGCCCCCGAGAAAAAGGTAGCATTCATTTTTCCAAGAATCTATGAAATGGAAGAAATATGTTCTTGCTGTTTTGATAATCTGTATATGTTCAGCTTCAATCCATGGCTTCTCTTTATATTACAAAGCTATTAAGCTAACACAGACTAAAGTCTATTTTGTGGTGATCAAAAAGCAAGACTCCTTACGCGGAAAAATTGTGCAATGCGAGAGGAAATTACATGGAAAGCTCGTAAAGGAGTGATAAATTCTTCTTGTTTTGTTTTTTTTCTGCAGAAAATCCTATTGAATGAACCACTATTTGTTTTTTATTATCGTGACGCACTAATTCAATGTCTTATCGTTACTTAAATTCAACATAGGCTGCTGTTATTGAAGCTAGTGGCTCATTAAAGTTGTGATTGAAGGAGAAGTGCGGAAAGAGGAGATTCACCGAACACCGATAATTGTTGTGATGGGCCCAATTTCAAAGATGAAAACAGATCTCCATAGATCATGCTCAATCTCTGCTGTTACTATCTAAGAAATTGTCTTCAGAATGGAGAAGCTAGAGTGGTCTGGTCAATATCATTGTTGAAGGGATGGGCCCTATTTTTTAAATATTCTTTTATTATTTGTGCGTTGTTTACCAAGTAGTAAGGTTTGTTCTTGAGTTTATTTTTTCGTTGTATGATCGTATAATTTCACAATAATTCCTTACATTTCTTTTTTTAAAACATCCACTCTTCAATGTTTTTTTTTTTATTTTTTTTATGATCGGAGATATCCAAACCAGCTTATACATACTTCAATTAATCTATCTGAACCCTGAAACTACTAGTCGAATAAAAGCTCTAGTGATTACCCCTATTAACACCTGAAAAAATGTTTTATTTATTGCCACATCCCAACTTGTAATCTATTATATCGTAAGCAAAACTATTTTTTAATTAGAAATATTAATGTAATTTCTTCTAAAGTTTATAAGTTTTTCTTATATTTTAATCACAACTCATTGACTGATTTTCTCTTTCCTTTTGGTATTCTATGCATTCTCATGCATGTTCTTTCTAATCATTTATATTAATTTCTCTCATGTTTTTATTTTCCAATTAAATTACTTTCTACTTTACTTAAAATATTAATTATTGTTCTTATAAATAAAATTTTCAATATATAAAGGCTTGAATTTTTTGGCTATATAAAGAAAAACAAAAAAGTTCTAAAATAGTTGAGACACTCTATCAATTAATTTACTTACTCTAAATTTTATCATTAATAGAAATTAATTTTTTTTATCATAACACATGTAAAATTAAAAATAGCCACAATCATATTATATAATCAAAATAATGATATATTTAATGTTATTGATATTAAATTATCGTACAACTCTTTTGACACAAAGTTAAGTATGATTATGAAAGTAGTAAAAAAAAAAAAAAACTATTTAAGTAATATTTAAATTAATATTTTTATATTTTTGATAAATTAATTTTATTTGATGTAGTTCATTGTAGATCCTTGGAACATTCTATTTTATCCAACGGCTAAAATAAAAGTACATTTAACCTTTTGATTGAGGTTGACTAAGGGTTGGGTACTTAAATAGCAACTGCCGTTTGATGGTGCTTGGGAGATTGGACGGATGGCCTGATAGAATTGACACTGAAATTTAGCATAGGACATGATCATAGCCGTCATTCAGTATTACTAAAAACATAGATCTAATGCTTAAAAATTATTATTGAAACTAAAAGGAATAGTTTTTATACTAACCAAAAAATTTACAGATTTAAGTGTTATTTTCTATAATTTTATTAATATTTCAATTATAATGTTTAGAAATAATAATTAAAAAACTAAAATTTTTATTATTCAAATAATTCATATTATTTATTTTCTTCTCATTTTAAGTTGCTTTTTGAATTTTGAATTTGTTTTTGTCATTACTTTGTTGACTTGTGTTTCTCAATAAAAACACTTAACTCGATAAACAAGGAATTATCAATGTCTTTAACAATATTGATTAAACCATTTTTAAATACAAAAAATATTTTCCTTATTTATTTTATTATATTCGCCTACAATATATAACAACATTTTTTAGACAATAAACAACTGATACTTTAATCAAATCCTAACATAAACGCTACCAAAATTGAAAAGTAAAACTCTTAAACATATTATTTAATTTGCAAGCGTAAATAAAGTAAAAATAGTTCAATAATATTACTTTATAACCTTTTTTTTTTTTTTTAATTTTAAAGACTATATCAACCTAACGTCAAACTTCTCAGCGATTTTCGAAAGTTATTAAAATTGTGAAGACTATATCAAATTGATATCGCCAGCCGATTCCGATATCATTGTGATCCCACACAATCACCCTTTTCTTCCATGTTCATCACTCACTTAAGCCCTTCAAACCTTGCTCTCGCCAACCCGACAATCAAGCAATTTCTGGAACGCACAGCCCGCCCACCCAAGTCAGATTCTGACCAATTCCGAAAAAGACTCACCGACCTGTCCTTTTCAAAAGCCCCAACAGCTTGCTCTCTGTTTGTCGCCGAATCGCAAAGCCTAAAGGAAGTGTATTTTGGGTAGTAACAAAATATGAACTTTGGGTATTAAAATTGTACTTCGAAACTTTTTGGATGGAAAAGTGTCATTAAGGTAAACCTTGGGTGGGAAAAAGTCGTTTACTCTTAGGGTATGTTTGGTTAGGGCTCTTGAAAGATAACTTCAGTAATCTATCTTTAATTCCGGACATTCCCTTATTTGATTGTCAAGTAATAAAAGATTGCAATGATCTTTCAATACCAATAGTGATTACTATAGGTTAAATAGGGAGTAATCAAATTACCTCCTTAGGGGGTAACATTTAAAGATTACCGGGGTAATCTTTATTTTATATCCATTTTGCCTTAATTAAATATCATTCTGAACACAATTGCCCTCAAATGTCTACCATATATATAACAATCAGCCCAGACCCCCTACATTTTAGAATTTAGCTAAAACACTCCACCCACAAAAAGTTTAAAAGTTAACAAAATTCCCCCAGCCACCAAAGACCACCACCGGCCACCAGCAATAGTGTCAGATTGACGCACGACCGGTGGAATCTGACCGACCGTGCGTCGATCTGGCTATTTTAGGCCAGATCAAAGGCCAAAAACAGCCATATCGCCATGGATCTGGCCAAAAACAGCCAGAATAAAGCAACCATTTGTGGTCGTTTTTTACCAAATCCATGACGATATGTCTATTTTCGGCCTTCGATCTAGTCGAAAATAGCCAGATCAATGTGGATTAAACAACCAAAATGGCACACAGCTAGCCTGATCTCATTGGTCATGCACTGTTTCGGTGACTGACGTCGGTGACCGGCAATGGTGGCCAATTGTCAGAGGTGGTTTTGGGTGACTGAGGGTAATTTGTTAAAATTTAAACTTTATTGATAGGGGTGTTTTAGCTAAATTCTCAAATATAAGAGGTTAAAAGAATTTATATAAATAATAATAATAATAATAATATATAATATTATTATTATTATTATTATAATAATATATTAAAAAGGAAGGACAATTCAATAAAAGTGTCTGTCAATAATTTTATTCTTCCCAACTAGTTTATCTTAATTATTTATACCCACTAAAACATTTCTCGAACCACACCCACCATTAGTAATTATATCATCAATGTGATTTTACCTTCCGTAACATAACAAAACTCATCTGTAAAACCTACAAGGGAAGTTAGAATTTCGTGTTGTATACTTGTATCCTTTATAAATACTGTTTGCATTATTTCAAGTTCAGGTTCTTTGAACCTGCATTTCCTTCTTGATAATGAATATGAAAGACATCTTCCTGATTTGATGGGTTTACTTTTGCAGATAAGAATGATATCAATTAACAATAATTCAAGGTTTCTTGATATGGTGCATAAAATATTTATGGGCCCAGTAACATTTAATTTTTGTCAAGTTGATTTCTCTTACTTAGGCTTTTATGTATCTCAAATGGGCATTTCACACTTTCCTTGCTAGAACTATGCATTTCCCAAAACAATGGAGGATAATCCTTTGAATTTTAAAAGGTTTCCGTTACATCTCCTTCATCATCTTTTGCGGATGATTTCAGGCTTGGAATCTGTATCAATCGAGTCTGACAAACTAGCTTTACTTGATTTCAAGCATAGAATAACTCAAGATCCTCTGCAGCTCAAGAGCTCCTGGAAAAATTCTGTTCACTTCTTATTAGAGGAATGAGGGTGTAATAGTCAAATCAAGTTGTAATATTGTAATTAATTTATTTGTTAGTTAATCAATTTTTTTTAGTTAGCTTAATTGGTTAATGCACTCCAGCTCAGATTAGCCCAGTTGACTAAGTTTGTATATAAAAGAAAACAATGCATTCAATAAAGAACGAGTATTTTTCTCCAAAATTCATCTCTTTGTGTCAATTTCAGTTTCTGCAATATGGTATTAGAGCAACGAAATTCTTTGCTTCTTGATCAATAAATCAAGCCGATTAAACCTTCTTTTGTGGTTCAAGAAAGTGCGATAAGGCTTAACATTCTTCGAATTCTTCTTTTCGATTTCGATTTCCAGTTTTCTTTTAGTTTGATCGAAGCTCTAATTCTTGATTTTAGAAGCTATCATGGCAAATCCGACAGAGGAAGTAGTGATTCCATCAATTGATTCCAATTCACTGCTCTATGTACATCCATCGGATACACTAGGTTCTGTACTGGTTTCTAAGCAGCTCATCAGGATGAAAAACTACAATATCTGGAGTCGAGCAATGACGATATCTCTTTGTGCTAAGAAAAAATTAGGGTTTGTTAATGGCACATGCACCAAATCATCAATACACTCTCACTTGATTCCACAGTGGGAGAGGTGCAATTCATTGGTTCTTGCATGGATCTTCAATTCGATTTCTATGGAGATCTTTAATGGAATTGTTTACTCGACGAGTGCTGCTCAGGTATGGTAGGATTTGAAGGAGTAGTATCACAAAATGATTGGAACTAGAGTTTATGGTCTTCATCAGGAAATTGCTAACCTAACACAAGGAACCAATACTATGGCTATCTACTATGATCAGCTCAAATCATTGTGGGATGAGCTTGACTCTTTAGTTAGTCTTTCTGTACCTAATAGTGTTTCAGCTAACGCTTATCTAGAACACTTGAACCAGCAGAAGTTGTTGCAATTCCACATGGGATTGAATGAGTCTTACTCCATGGTTCGAAGTCAAATCTTGCTTATGAATCCCTTACCGAGTGTTAAACAGGCTTACTCAGTAGTAAATCAAAACAAGAGCCAGGAAGTTTTGGCTAGAATGACTCTGAGTTCAAAAGTGACTATTGCACTTTATGCCAATCATATTGGAAGTGGCAAGAATTAGAGTTAGGGGCAAAAATATAAAGGAAAAAAACCATACATTGAGTGTGAGTTTTGTCATATTTCTGGACACAGACGAGAGAATTGTTACAAGTTGAATGGGTATCCACCTGATTTCCAATTGACAAAGGGGAAGAATTTGAAGTCAAAAGCTTCTACTAATCAAGTTCAGTCTTTGGAATCACCAGATGTTGGAAACTCTGGAAACTCTGGGATAATCAACTACTCCAGCTACTAGGCAAAGAAAATGTTTCTCCTTTTATTGTTAATCTTGTAGGTAATTTTGTTGCCTTGTTTTCTTATTTTGATAATGATAATTGGATCATTGATATTGGAGAGATTGATCACATGACTTTTAATTAGTCTGTTTTGAAACTTCCTTATGCTGTTGAACCATCTTCCATATACCTTGTCAGTTTCCCAAATGGAGCAAAAACCTATGTTAGGAATGTAGGATCTATTATGCTGGACAGTAACATACACTTGTCAAACGTTTTACATGTCCTAGATTTTCATCACAATTTACTTTCAGTTTCGAAACTTACTGCTTCTAATAATTGTTTTGTCACTTTCTATCCTTATTTTTGCCTCATTTAGGATCTTTGCAATGGCAAATTGAAGGGGATTGGTAAGCATAGTCAAGGTCTTTAGTTTTATGATCCAAAGTTCAAAATTTCATTTGTTGTATCAGCCTTAGAACAAATCAATAAGTTTATTTGTTGTAATACACATTCATCACAAGTTGTATCTTTTAGCTCAAATATGAATAAAATACCGATTTCATTTGTGTCAAATTCTATCTCTCACAATTTTGCACTATGGCATCAAAGGTTATGGCATGTCTCTTATGCAACTTTGCCTCTCATTCATCCTAAATTGTCTAAATCTAATATGCAAACTGAACATCCTACCTTGCATTGTCATATCTGCCTTTTGGCTAAACAAACCAGAATACCCTTTCCACACAGTATATCCCACACACAGCATAACTTTCATTTATTGCATATGGATGTCTAGGGTCCATACAAAACTCCCACTCATGGTAATACCCGATATTTCCTTATCATAGTTGATGACCACTCTAGGGTGACTTGGTTGTTTCTCATGCAATTCAAGTCTGAAACTTTTTCTACCATAAAACACTTCCTTAAAACGGTCCATACACAGTATCACTTGATTCCCAAATGCATTAGGACTAATAATGGTTTAGAGTTCTTCAACAAAGATTGGCATGTTCTATTGAGTAGCCAGGGAATTATTCATCAAAGCTCCTGTGCTTATTCCCCTCAACAAAATGGTATTGTTGAGAGGAAACACAAGCACAGATTAGAAGTTGCTAGAGCTTTAAAAATTCAGTCTAATGTACCTACTCATTTTTGGGGCTATTGTGTGCAAACTGTTGTGTATATAATCAATAGACTTCCCACAATTGTTCTCAAAGGTCTTTATCCTTTTGAAACATTCTTTGATAAACCTCTTTCCTTGGATCATTTAAAGGTTTTTGGATCTTTAGCCTATGCTACATTTCTTCCTTCTAGAGACAAGTTGCATCCTAGAGCTATTCCATCAGTTTTCTTAGGTTATTCCCTCACACAAAAGAGATATATTCTTTACAACTTATCTTCACATTCTGTCTTTGTAACTGGGGATGTTTTTTTCTATGAAAACATTTTCCCTTTTGCCTTGCCTAAGCCATCCCAGGTTCCTTTTCCTATTAACTCAGATTTTCTAGTTTTAGACTCAACTCATTCACCTTCTATAGAACCTCCTTCACGTACTATCAAGAGTCTAGATTCTACAGCTCCTGTTATTCCATTTTCTTCCCTTGATTCAACACCCTTAGGTTCTTCCTCTTCACCTGAAATTTCTACTGCTTCACCTCCTACCTTTCGAAAATCAAGCAGGCAAACACAACCTCCTATATGGACACAAGACTTTATTTGTCCTACACTTAAACATAATCCTATAGTCAATTTTTCCAAGTATCCTATCACCAATTTTGTCTCCTATGACAATATCTCCTATTCATACAAAGTCTTTGTGTCCAATCTCTCTTTGGCTGAACCCACCAGTTTGCTTCAGGCTTCTAAGGATCAGAATTGGATAGATGCTATGAAGAAAGAAATACAAGCCTTAGAGCACAATCATAGCTAGTCTTTAGTACCTTTGCCTCCTGGCAAGGTTCCCATTAGTTGTAAATGGGTGTATAAACTTAAGTATAAGGTTGATGGTACTTTGGACAGATATAAGGCTCGTTTCGTTGCCAAAGGGTACATACAATAGGTTGGAATTGATTATGAGGAGACTTTTTCTCCAGTTATGAAAATGGTCACTGTTAGGACAGTTTTGGCCTTAGCTTCAATGCATAATTGGCCTCTTTATCAGCTTGATGTCAATAATACTTTCTTGCAATTTTCTCCAATTGTGAAAATGGTCACTGTTAGGACAGTTTTGGCCTTAGCTTTAATGCATAATTGGCCTCTTTGTCAGCTTGATGTCAATAATGCTTTCTTGCAATTTTCTCCAGTTGTGAAAATGGTCACTGTTAGGACAGTTTTGGCCTTAGCTTTAATGCATAATTGGCCTCTTTGTCAGCTTGATGTCAATAATGCTTTCTTGCAATTTTCTCCAGTTGTGAAAATGGTCACTGTTAGGACAGTTTTGGCCTTAGCTTCAATGCATAATTGGCCTCTTTATCAACTTATTGTCAATAATGCTTTCTTACAAGGGGATTTGCAAGAGGAGATTTTTTATGACATTGCCCCAAGGATTCTTGAAGTAGGGAGGGAAAGATCTTGTGTGTAGGCTTCATAAATCTCTTTATGAGTTGAAACAAGCTTCTAGAGCTTGGAATTACAAGTTAACCACAACTCTCTTGGATGGTGGATTCCAACAATCCAAATCAGATTATTCTCTATTCTTTAAGAGGCAACAATCACACATTGTCATGTTGCTAGTGTATGTAGATGATATTGTGATAACTGGGAATAACCATGATATGATCAATCAAACAAAGTAACCGTTACACTCTAGATTTAAGCAGAAAGATTTAGGCATGTTGAGGTATTTTTTAGGATTTGAAGTGGCTAGATCTTCTAAGGGAATCAGCCTATGTCAGAGAAAGTATGCACTAGAACTTATTGCTGAATCAGGTTTGTTCGGCTCCAAACCATCTGTTATTCCCATGGAACCCAATTTAAAGTTCATTTCAGCAATATATGATAATCATTTTTCCACTGATAGTGTTGGTAATGATACTTTGTTAACTGATCTTGCTGTTTATCAAAGATTGGTTGGGAAACTCTTGTACTTGTGCATGACCAAGCCTGATCTTAGCTACTCAGTCAATATCATAAGCCAGTTTATGCATCAACCTAAAGAATCTCACATGACAGCAGCCCTTAAGGTGGTGAAATATGTGAAATCTGCTCCAGGGTTGGAACTTTTTTTTCCTATTGTGAATGCTTTGTCTTTAACAGTCTACACTGACTTTGATTGGGGTTCTTGTTTGATGACAAGGAAGTCTGTCACTGGATTTTGTATATTTCTTGGTTCTTCACTGATGTCTTGGAAATTGGAAATCTAAATGTCAAGCCACTATTTCCAAGTCTTCTTCTGAGAAAATATAAGGCTATAGCGTCCACGGCATGTGAAGTAATTTGGATAGTTCAGCTATTAAAAGAACTTGGTTTTTCAAATGTGCTCCCTGTTACTCTTCATTGTGACAACCAAGCAGCTAACCACATTGCTTCCAATCCAATGTTCCATGAGAGGACTAAACACATTGACATTGATTGTTATATAGTCTAGGAGTAGTTCAAAAATGGACTAATTAACACTGCTTATATTTCTTCATCAAAATAGCCGGCTGACATCCTCACCAAAGCTCTTGGCAAGAGTCTTCATTATCATATGTTACACAAGTTGGGTGTGCTTGATCTTTACCACCCTCAAACTTTAAAGGGGGGGTATAATAGTCAAATCAAGTTGTAATATTGTAATTAATTTATTTGTTAGTTAATCGGTTTTTTTTAGTTAGCTTAATTGGTTAATGCACTCCAGTTCAGATTAGCTCTGTCGACTAAGTTTGTATATAAAAGAAAACAGTGCATTCAATAAAGAACGAGTATTTTTCCCCAAAATTCATCTCTCTATGTCAATTTCAGTTTCTACAATACTTCTGCAAATGGATTGGTGATGCATGTAGTTCATCTTATAATGAAAAAGCCATATTATTGAAGTTGGAATCTCAACAATTGGTTGGTTCAATACCACCTTCTATAGGAAAGCTTACATCTCTTACTGTAATCAACCTGGAAAAAACAACTTCGTTGGCGAAATTCCTGAATAAATTGGCCATGTGCTTCGCCTACGGTACTCAACTTGATAAACAATTACTTTAGCAGGAAAATTCCAACGAATTTATCTCACTGTACAGGATTTACAATAGTCAGACTGAGCTAAAACAACCTCATTGGGCAGATTCCTAACCAGCTAAGTTCATTGACAAATTTGGAAGTCTTGCATCTTAGAACTAAAAAACTTACAAGGAAGCATACCGAAGGAACTTGGCCATCTCTCAGCCTTGGAAACTCTTCTGTTTTATGGTAATCATCTATCTGGTACGGTTCCTTCTTTGATTTATAATCTCTCATTGTTGTATTACTTCACTTTAACTCAAAACCCGGTACATGGGCATCTGCCTTATTGGCCTTACTCTTCCTAATCCTCAAGTATTTGTTGGGGGTATTAACAATTTTAAAGGAAGTATTTCTGTGTCATTGTCAAATGCTTCTAGTCTTCAAATTCTTGATTTTGCTCAAAATGGTTTCACCGGGAACATTCTTGGAAACTTTGGAAGCTTGCAAGGTCTAACTAGACTTAATTTTGATGATAACAAACTTGGAAATGGGGAAATTGGTGAATTGAATTTTCTGACTTTCTTGTCCAACTGTCCTCCTCTTTAAGGGTAAGGTCTCACTAGAATTGTATTTGGGGGAGAATTGCCCAACTTTGTAGGCAACCTTTCAACCTAGTTGCAATCTCTTTCGATTGGAGGGAATCTGATTCATGGAAACATTCCTGTTGGCATTGGAAACCTGGTTAATTTAAGCCATCTAGAATTAGTTGGTAACCATTTAAGTGGCAGCATTCCTGATGTTATTGGGAGGCTTCGGAAACTAAAGGAGTTGAAATCTTGTGGAATTGGATCTATCTAAGAACAAATTATCTGGTGAAATCCCACGCAGTCTGGATACTTTTACTAGCTTGCAACGTCTGCATTTGAGGAGCAACTTTTTTGGAGGGCATATTCCATTATCTTTAAAAAGTTTAAGAGGTATAGAAGAATTAGACCTATCCTGTAACAACTTGTCCAGACAAATTCCCAAATTTTTCAGCAAATTGTTATCTCTGAAAGACCTCAATCTTTCTTATGATAAACTTAGTGGTGAAGTATCAAGAGATTGGATATTTGCAAATTCAAGTGCCATTTCCCTTGTTGGAAATGATAAGCTTTGTGGTGCTGTTTCACAACTACATCTACCTGTATGCTCCAAAAATGTTCTAGGCAAACTTCTGACCCACAAAGTAGTAATTACAGTGAGTATTGTTAGAAGATTAAGGTTGTTTATATCTCTCATTGTCTTTCAAGTCAGTAGAGCAGTTGTATTAGTTGAAGTTTTTTGGTTAAAATGTATGGTGATCCTTATTTCAAGGAACTTTTGCTTCTTTATGTGTGTTGTGCTTTAATTAAGGAATGGTTGTGTCAGTTTTTTTGTATATTTGTAATTCATGTGCATTGTATGAATATCAAGAGAATGCAAAATATTTTTCATCTTCAGCTCTTGTCTGTTTTTCTCTCTGTTTTTTCCTTCCTCTGATCCTCCCGATTTACTTCCTTATTGCGTAATTTTGTCTTGCTTCATTAGTCTAATTTATTCTCAGCCTTGACAACATGGTATTAGAGCTTTTCTGATCTTAAGGGGTGTGTTCATTCTAAAGTTATCAGTGTTTTAAAATTTTGTTTTTTTATCAGGAGTTCACCATGGCTTCTTCATCTTCATCCATGTCACCACTAGTTTATAACGGTGAGCTCTATCATTTATGGGCTGTCAAAATGAAAGCCTACATGAAAAGCTTAAGCCTATGGCAATATGTGGAGGAGGAGAAACAACCTCCTCCTTTGGGGCCAAATCCAACATTGAATCAGTTAAGATTGCATGAAGAAGAAGTTACTAAAGCACCTAGAGCTTTATCAATCATTCATCAAGGTGTAACTGATGCAGTATTCACTAATATTGTTACGTCTGAGACTGCTAAGGAAGCATGGGAAAGATTGAAAGAAAACTCCTTAGGCAATGA
Organism: Pistacia vera; assembly: GCF_008641045.1. Lineage (NCBI taxonomy): Eukaryota > Viridiplantae > Streptophyta > Magnoliopsida > Sapindales > Anacardiaceae > Pistacia > Pistacia vera. The sequence continues at coordinate 9,435 of NW_022196753.1, read as the reverse complement.
AAGATCAAGGCAGATGAATGTCCTTAATCTAGGGAGAGAGTTTGAAGTTCTTAAAATGAAGGAGGCTGAAACTATTAAGGAATATGCTGATAGAATTATGAAAGTTGTAAATCAGATAAGGTTAATGGTTGAAACTCTTTTTGATCAGAAGATTATGGAGAAAATTCTAGTGAGCATTCCTGAGACATATGAGGCTAAAATCTCCTCTCTTGAAGACTCTAAAAATTTCTCTGATCTTACCTTGTCTGAAGAATGCCCTAAAAGCTCAAGACAAAAGGAGAGCTCTAATGCATGAAGAATTTGCAGAAAGTGCTATTAATGCTAAGCTACAGGAGAAAAATTCTATCAATAATTCAATGAAGAAGCAGACTGTTGATAGAAAGGAGGAGAGAAAAGTAAAGGGCAAGTTGCAAGGTGAAAAGAAAGGCAAATATGCTCCTTGTCCTCATTGTAAAAAGAAGGGGCATTCTCCAAATTATTGCTGGTATAGACCTAACGTCAGATGCAAGTCATGTAACCAACTTGGACACATTGATAAAGTGTGCAAAAATGTAAGTGGAATCCAAGCTCAACAAACTCAGCAAATTCGTTCAACTGAGAAACAAGAAGATGTTGGAGAAAATCTTTTTGTTGCAACTTGTTATGCAACTCAGAATAATCAAACCTCCTGGCTAATAGATAGTGGATGTTCAAACGATATGACCTTTGATGCTAACATTCTCAAAGACTTGGATGAATCCTATTTGTCCAAAGTGAAAATTGGAAATGGTGAAATGCTAGATGTCAAGGGAAGAGGAGCGACTGTAATTGATACTCCAGTAGGTACCAAATACATTCAAGATATTCTTTATGTACCTAAAATTAATCATAACTTGCTAAGTGTAGGACAGATGCTAGAAAAAGGTTATTCTCTGCATTTTCAAAACAAATCATGCACCATTGTTGATCCTTGTGGTAGTGAACTTATGACTATCAATACGATAGACAAGAATTTTGCTATAGACTGGAATGTAGCATACTAAAATTTATTCAAATTTATAGCATAGAAGGCTTGGACACTTCAACTATGTAACTTTAAAAATATGCATGATAAGGAGCTAGTGCTAAATTTACCAACTGTTAATGATCATCATGGTGTTTGTGAAGTACGTTAATTCGGCAAACAATCCAAGTTACCTTTTTCAAGCAACAAATGGAAAGCCACTGAGAAACTGCAACTTGTTCACTCAGATTTATGTGGACCAATGAGTGTTGCTTCTTTAAATAAGAGCAAATACTTTTTAATCTTTATTGATGACTTCTCAAGACATCTCTAGATTTATTTCTTGAAGCAAAAGTCAGAAGTTTTTGATGTGTTCAACAGATTTAAGGTAGAAGTGGAAAAGTAGTCAGGGTGCAAACTGAAGTTGTTTATATCAAATAATGGCTTAGAATATAATTCAAATGAATTTTCTGCAAAACAAAAGGTATAACACATCAACTGACCACTCCTTACACTCCACAGCAAAATGGAGTGAGTAAAAGGAAAAATAGGTCAGTGATGGAAATGTCTAGGTGTTTGATGTTTAAAAAAAAAACTACGTAAACATTTTTAGGCTGAGGCAAGAAATACTTAAGTGTATTTGTTAAATTTGCCGCCCACTAAAGCCTTGAATAATGCCACTCCTTATGAAATCTGGCATGGTTGTAAACTGTCTGTTGATCATCTAAGAATATTTGGATGTGTTTGTTATGTTCTTGTTCCAAGTGAAAAAAGAAGCAAGATCAGAGAAATGGGTGTTTGTTGGTTACAACCAAGTATCTAAGGGCTATAGAGTGTACAATCCCTCAACCAATAAATTTGTGGTTAGTAGGAATGTCATATTAGATGAACAAGCAATTTGGAGTTGGGCAGAATGTTCAAGTTCAAATCCTAGAACCAATGTCTTGTTAGAAAATGATTCATATTCTGGTGATGAAGAAAGTACTATTGCAACAAAAATGAGATCTCTTGAAGATATTTATGGCAGGTGTAATGTGGCCTCTTTAGAGCCAACTTCATTTGATGAAGCTGTCTACAATGAAGGGTGGAAAACAGCAATGAAGAATGAGATGGAAATGATTAATAAGAACTATACGTGGAGCCTAGTTGAAAAAACCTGAAAATCACAAGGTGATTGGTGTCAAGTGGATCTATAGAACAAAATTCAATCCTGATGGCACTATAAACAAGCTCAAAGCTAAATTAGTTGTTAAAGGATATCTACAACAATATGACATTGATTTCACTAACACTTTTGCTCCAGTAGCCAGGTATGATACTATTAGATTGCTTTGGCTCTATCTGCTAAACTTGGCTGGAAAATATACCATCTTGATGTCAAATCTGCTTTTTTGAATGGTATACTTGATGAAGATATATATGTAGAGCAACCTGAAAGTTTCAAAGTGCCTGGGAAAGAAGAGCAGGTTTATAAGCTGCATAAGGCTCTTTAGGGCCTAAAACAAGCACCAAAAACCTGGTATAGCAAGATACATACTTACTTGCTAAACCAAGATTTTTGCTGCAGTCCAAATGAGTCCACTTTTTATGTTAAAAAGGTAAATGGTGATCCATCTCTTATTGTCTCCTTGTATGTTGATGACATTTTTGTGATAGGAGGAGATATGAAATCAGTAGCTAATTTCAAGGAGAATATGGAAAAAGAATTTGAGCTATCAGACTTGGGTGAAATGAAGTACTTTCTGGGTATGGAAATAAATCAAGATCACTCAAGCATATTCATCTCTCAGAAAAAATATGCTTAAGACATGTTGAAAAGATTTCAAATGGAAGGTTGTAAGGTTGTTGCAACACCTTTAGTAGTGAATGAAAAACTGAAGAAGATTGATGACTCATAAGAGAAAGCAAATGTTACATTATACAGAAGTCTCATTGGCAGCCTACTTTATTTATCCTCTACCAGGCCAGATATAATGTTTGCTACATATCACTGTCCAGGTTTATGCATTCACTAGGAAAATCCCACTGGTGTGCAGCCAAAAGAGTGTTACAGTACATAAGAGGAACTATTGATTTTGGTTTCTGGTACTCTAAAAAGGGTAGCAGTCAACTTATAGGCTACTTAGACAGTGACTGGGCAGGGAGCTTAGATGGCTTTAAAAGCACTTCGGGTTACTGTTTTTCATTTGGAAGTGCTATGTTCTGTTGGAACTCAAAAAAAATAATAATAATAATAACTCAATCATCAGCAGAAGCTGAGTATGTAGCTGCTGCAAATGCTGCTAATCAGGCCATTTGGATGCAAAAAATTCTTTCATATTTGGGACAAGATGAACAAGGAAGTGTTAAACTCTTTGTGGATAACAAGGCAACCATAGCAATCACCAAAAATCCAGTTCATCATGGTAGAACTAAGCACATTAGTGTCAAGTTTCATGCTATTCGTGAGGCTGAAAACATAGGTGAAATCAACCTGATGTACTGTAGTTCAGAAGATCAGGTGGCAGACATTTTGACCAAAGCTATTCCTAAGCCTAAGTTTAAAAGTTCGGAGAATGAAACTTGGGGTATTAATAACAAACACCTCAAGGAGTGTTAGAAGATTGAGGTTGTTTGTATCTCTTATTGTCTTTCAAGTCAGTAGAGTAGTTGTATTAGTTGAAGTTTTTTGGTTAAGATGTATGGTGATCCTTATTTCAAAGAACTTTTGCTTCTTTATGTATGTTGTGCTTTAATTAAGGAATGGATGTGTTAGTTTTTTTGTATATTTGTAAATCATGTACATTGTATGAATATCAAAAGAATGAAAAATATTTTTCATCTTCAGCTCTCGTCTGTTTTTCTCTTTGTTTTTTCCTTCCTCTGATCCTCACGATGTGTTTCCTTATTGCATAATTTTGTCTTGCTTCATCAGTCTAATTTATTCTCAGCCTTGACAACAAGTATAGTAACCATATTTTTAATTCCTCTGTTCAGTTCTTTTGTTCACATTCCAATGCATTTTCTCTTGAGAGGCAATTAGGTCTATCTTACTCAAAGCTCTCAAAATCAACCAATAACTTCTCTAAAGAAAATTTGATTGGTTAGGGTAGCTTTGGTTCAGTATACAAAGGTATTTTATTGGGTGATGGAACAATTATCGCAATTAAACTTCAACAAGAAGGACCTATAAAGAGTTTCATTGATGAATGCGATACATTAAGAAATATACAACATGGTAACATCCTCAAGGTCATTACCGCTTGCTCAAGTGTTGATGATGAAGGAAATGACTTCAAAGCTTTAGTTTTTGAGTTCATGCCCAGTGGAAGTTTGGACAGGTGGTTTCATCCAAGTGATAACAAGTAAAATAGAACTAAGAAATTGAGTTTTATGCAAAGGCTGAATATAGCTGTTGATGTCACACCAATAGTTCATTGCGATCTAAAACCAAGCAATGTACTTCTTGACAAAGATATGACAGCTCATAATGGTGACTTTGGATTGGCAAAGTTACTTGTTGAAGCATCAAATAATCCTTCACCAATGTCAGTCGGGCTAAAGGGATCTATAGGATACATTTCTCCAGGTTTTTTTCTCTCAACCCAAAGAATCACACTTTAGTTCATGATGATTATAAATTTTACAGCATGTCGCTATTTTTAAACTCTTAAAGACTAGTAATCCTTTAAACAACTGCTAATATTTTAAAACCATCTGCTGCCTTACATTAAGCATGCCAAATTCTCTTTGTTTGGAATAGAATATGCGAATTAGTATCCTAATTAGTGGCAGATTTTGCAAAAGGCAGAATACATGGAAGGCCAAGTCTCCATACTTGGAGATATTTTCAGCTTTGGTATACTATTGCTGGAGATGTTTACAGGAAAAAGGCCCACTGCTGACATGTTTAAAGATGATCTGAACATTCACAAGTTTGCCGCAATGGCTTTGCCAAACCATGTCATGGATGTCATTGACCCATCAATGTTTTTCGAAGGCAGCGCAAATGGAATACTTGATTTCAATACCGAGAATCGGGTCATATGTTCCTCAACATTGCCAAGAGAGCGGATGTTTATGGGTGATGTCGCCAAGAATCTGCATGCAATTAGAGACTCATTTGTCAAGTTTAAGAACAAGAACAGAGCAAGAACAAGATAAGCATACAAGGTGTCAGACTACCTGGAAAAAAAAAATGGCCTCCGGAATTACCTGGAAAATAATTACTTTTCAGGTGTTGTCATTGCTTTAATTTTAGTATGTGATATAGTTGTTGTCCAAGTTTATTAAAACCTGAATGTATTTGCACAATTTACAAGGTTTATTTGTTGTTTTGCATAATTTAAAAGGCTTGTGCTAGATTCAGTACTATATAAAATATTTGCCTTTGAAATTTTTATTCCTGAAGGACTCCAATTCCTTGCAACAGAAGACGGGTGCAATTAGTTATACAATTAACTTTAATTTGATTTAGATAATCCCATAGCGAAGAAGAGAGCTTCTGAGATTCTGTAAATTTTTGACAGAATCAATGATGTCCATTCGCTCTTTGGGGAAATCCACTGAGCAACCAACTCCAATTTTGAGTATTGCAATCAAACTCTCCTGTATTTTTTCCTTTTGTATGTCTGGATCACCTCTTTCTTCTTCTTCTTCCCCTCCAGCAACAAAAACTGGATCTAGAATTTCGGATATTCGTTCAGGCAAGCCTGTCTTAACGAAGTTGTGAAGATCTAATCCGTCTTTGAACATGTCATCAGTTGGCCTTTTCCCTGTAAACATCACCAACAAGAGGATGCCATAGCTGTACACGTCACCATATGTTGAAACTTGACTTCCCATTCCGTACTCTACAAATTCAATTTGTATAATAGTAAGAACAAGTGTACATACAAATTAAATTTCTTCCTGGATTTGACAGAAATTATTTCCAGGAAATAAAAACCACAGAAATTATTGAACACAGCAAGTTACCTGGTGCAGCATAGCCAACGGTTCCTTTCAATCCAATGGAGCTGCTTTGATTTGGATGAGACCTACTCGTGGCTTCAGGAATGAACCTTGTTAACCCAAAATCACCCACATGTGCAGTCATATCAATGTCAAGAAGAACATTGCTCGGCTTTAAATCACAATGGACAATGGGCTTGTGGCACTGGTGATGAAGATATTCCAGAGCTGAACCCACATCAATCGCAATGTTTAATCTTTGCAGAAGGCTTAAAATCCTCGGGCTATCATTCATATGATCAGCATCTGCATCTGGTAGTAACCAACTTTCTAAACTCCCATTAGGCATGAACTCATACACCAAAGCTTTGAAATCGTTACCTTGAAAGTCAATACTTGAGCACGCTGTTAGAATTTTGACAAGATTGCGGTGCCTTATGTTTCTTAAAGCTTCACATTCGGCCATGAAACTCTTTAAAGCTCCATGTTGAAGTAGGTTAAGTACTTTCACAGCAACAATTCTGTAGTTTAGACCGAGAATTCCTTTATAGACAGAGCCAAAGCTTCCGGAACCAATTAAGTTGGCAGAAGAAAATCCATCTGTCACCTTGAGGAGACTTTCATAAGAGACATTTAGAAGCAAATCCTTTTTAGTCGATGAGGACTCAGCTGAAGGCTCCTTTCTCCACTTCCTCAACCGGTGGATAATTACAAGTGACATGATCAAAACTAGCGCCACAAGTCCGGTAAGTACCGGAATTATTAACTTCAGTCTGCTGGACATTTTCTCTTTCTTTGAATGACTTGGAGAACACCGAGGTAATTTTAATTCTGGTAAACCTCCACAGAGCTTATCGTTACCAGCTACCGATATGGCAGTTGCATTTTTGAAAATTCCACCTGTTGGTACCTCGCCATCAAAATGATTGAATGAAAGGTTCAAATTTGTGAGCGAAAGGCGTTGGAAGTACTCTGGAATTTCTCGCGACAAGTTGTTGTGTGAAAGATCCAAGTCTCTGAGTCCTCTCAAGGTGCTAAAAGAAGTAGGAATAGTTCCTATAAAGAAATTACCTTCCATTTGGAGGTATTCCAAGGCTACACAACTGCCGAGGCCCCTTGGAATTTTGTCTAACAACTTATTGTTAGAAAGATCCAAGCGTCCAAGATTTTTCAAGTTACCAATTTCTGAAGGCAGGGCTCCAGTGAGTTTATTTTTGGCTAGATTTAGGGAAATGGTCAGGGAAGAAAGTCCCATAACTTCTTTGGGTATGGATCCTTGGAGATTATTTTGAGAAAGGTCAAGGTCTTGCAAGTAATGGAGGTTTCCAAAAGTGGAAGGAATAGTACCCATTAAGTGGTTCTTTTCAAGGTGTAGAGCATAAACTGAGTTATGTTGCCTATTGATGATGGAATGTGGACTGAAAAAGCATTTTCAGACAAATCCAATCGCCGCAGCATCGGAAGATTTCCAATAACATGAATGCTCCCTGATAAATTGTTTTTGCTCATTGTTAACTCTGTCAAGTTAACAAGGTTCTCAATCTCAATAGGGATGCTTCCAGATAATTGATTCCCACCCAATCTAAGTTGCACAAGTTGGGTTGAGAGGTTGCCTATAGAGTGAGGCAACTTGCCACCGAACCCGTTTTCACTTAGATCCAGTAACCGCAAATCTCTACATTTAGTCAAAGAATCCAAGAAGCTCAAGTCATCAGCTTCTCCATTCCCAAGTTGATTGGCTGCAAGAACCAGTGACCACAGACTAGGTAAGCCCCCAAAATCAATTTTAACTTTCCCTGTGAAATTACTACTGTTGATATCAAGTTCAAGGAGATTTGAAGCATTGGATAATGATTGTGGAAGCGGTCCAGTGAATCGGTTGTGACCAATATTAAAGACTTGCAAATTAGGAAGAGTGAAGCCCAAGTTTGATGGTAAGTTCCCGTGCAGTTGATTAAATGGTAGAGTAAAGACCGAAATGAATGACAGATTGAAAAGCGAGTGAGGGATTGTACCAGATAATTGGTTAAGGCCAAAACCAAGAAAATTTAAAGTCTTTAACCGGCCTAGGGATTCAGGTATGGTTCCCTCAAAGCCGTTAACTGACATGGAAAATGATCTAATTGAAGAAAGGTTGCCTAAAGAATCTGGGAGTTGTCCTCTGAGATGGTTATAGTGGAGCTGAAATCTCTCAAGCTTCTGCAATGAGCCAAGTTGACTCGGGATTTTTCCAATCAAGTTATTGAAGCCTAAACGAATCATGATAAGGCTCGAACAACCTGAGAGATTGACTGGGATCTCTCCGGAAAAAGAGTTATTGGAGAAGTTAAGGTACATGAGCCTGTATAGACGGCCTACTTCTGGTGGAATTTCACCATGGAAGTAGTTCTGTTGAAGGTTAATACCTCTGAGAAAGCTAAGATTTCCCATGTGAGGAGAGAGTGAACCCACCAAGTTATAGTTGCTCAGGTTCAGTGTGATCACTCTTTGATGGAGATGACCACAAGTGACACCTTTCCAGTTGCAGAAATGAACAGAATCATTCCATGAGCTAAAGAAACCAAGTGGGTCGTGGGTTATTTGAGATTTGATAGCAAGCAAGGCAAGTCTATCAGTGTCATTTCCAGGCAAAGTGGTAATTAATGATGCAAGAGTAGAGTTTGGTGTATGCAGCAAAATAATGAAGAACGGAACAAGAAATGGAATGAACAATACTGAGAATTGGAGTGAAGTCTTGAATTGAAGGGAAGACAACATGGCAGCTGACTTGTAGAAGGTGGCTGATGAGTAACACTCTTGGAGGGATAGGTGCTATGTATAAGAATTTTTTTCCTGACTGTAGAAGTTGGTTCAAGTATACAACTTGATACATACCATTAAATTATTATGGAAGACTTCGAATTGGTAGACTTATGCTAATCTGTAATCTGTATCGTGTAATCTAAGAATAAGTGTTAAAACTATTCAAAGGTCATTAAATTCTATTAATCTGTGACTAATCAATCAAAGAAATATGTAAAGTTTGTAATATACTTTGTTCTGTGCATGGTTTTTACATATATCCAGCTGAAATGCCTGGCTGTCAAGGAAAGCAATAGAAAGTGGAGCGAAATTTCTCTGCTAGATGTGAAAGCAATGACTATATTGGAAATATGACCATGAAGTCAAGTCAAAGGCTACTGCTGCTTCCAAGGATTGGAAGATTTCTGCCCATACTCAGTAAAAAATTGGTCCATATCAGTATAGATCGTGCTTAGATTACCTAATTTGATCCTGGTCTCCCTAGCAATCATACACAATCAATTTAAGAGAACAAAAATAGACTGGTATCTGCCCAGTCAAACAGTTTATTCATTGATTCTCTCGCAAGTTGCAAACTGGTTTGGGTGAGTATACAAGAAAATGAAATATTCAGTCAGCTGATCAATGATATCATATACCCCGTACTCAGCAAATGCTTGACTTAAGACTCCAATAAAAAACTGTTAAATATCGGAATTATGGAGCAAAGAGCTTAGAAA